>NW_027449002.1:0-121490 GCF_030867145.1 Opisthocomus hoazin
TGTTGTGGTCCCGCAGGCTCTGTTGTTGTCCCGGGGGGGTCTGTTCGGGTTTTGGGGCTCCGTTGTAGTCCTGGGGTTCTGTTGGTGTCCTCGGGGCACTGTTGGGGTCCCGGTGGCTCTGTTGGGGTCCCGCAGGCTCTGTTGGGGTCCTGGGGGCTCTGTTGGCGTCCTCGGAGCTTGGTTCGTGTCCCGGGGGCTCCGTTCGTGTCCCGGGGGCTCCGTTCGTGTCCCGGGGGCTCCGTTCGTGTCCCGGGGGCTCCGTTCGTGTCCCGGGGGCTCCGTTCGTGTCCCGGGGGCTCTGCTGGGGTCCTGGGGGCTCTGTTGGGGTCCTGGGGGCTCTGTTGGGGTCCTGGGGGCTTAGTTCGAGTTCTGGGGTCTCTGTTGTTCTCCCGGGGGCTCTGTTGGGGTCCCGGGGGTTCTGTTGGGGTCCCGGGGGCTCTGTTGGGGTCCCTGGGTCTCTGTTGGGGTCCCGGGGGCTCTGTTGGGGTCCCTGGGTCTCTGTTGGGGTTCTGGGGGCTCTGTTGTGTTTATTTTGGCTCTGTTGGGTTCCTGGGGGCTCTGTTGTGGTCCCGGGGGCTGTGTTGTGGTCCCAGGGGCTCTGTTGTGGTCCTGGAGGTCCTGTTCGTGTCTTGGGGGCTCTGTTGTGGTCCCGGGGGCTCTGTTGTTGTCCCGGGGGGGTCTGTTCGGGTTTTGGGGGCTCCGTTGGGGTCCCGGGGGCTCTGTTGGGGTCCCGCAGGCTCTGTTGGGGTCCCGCAGGCTCTGTTGGCATCCTCGGAGCTTGGTTCGAGTTCCGGGGGCTCCGTTCGTGTCCCGGGGGCTCCGTTCGTGTCCCGGGGGCTCCGTTCGTGTCCCGGGGGCTCCGTTCGTGTCCCGGGGGCTCCGTTCGTGTCCCGGGGGCTCCGTTCGTGTCCCGGGGGCTCCGTTCGTGTCCCGGGGGCTCCGTTCGTGTCCTGGGGGCTCTGTTGGTGTCCCGCGGGCTCTGTTGGTGTCCCGCGGGCTCTGTTGGTGTCCCGCGGGCTCTGTTGGTGTCCCGCGGGCTCTGTTGGTGTCCCGCGGGCTCTGTTGGGGTCCCGGGGGCTCTGTTGGCGTCCTCGGAGCTTGGTTCGGGTCCCGGGGGCTCTGTTGGGGTCCCGGGGGCTTTGCTGGGGTCCTGGGGCTTCTGTTGGGGTCCCGCAGGATCTCTTGGGGTCCCGAAGGATCTGTTAAGGTCCCGGGGGCTCTGTTGTAAGCCTGGGGGCTCTGTTGGGGTCCTGGGGGCTCTGTTCGAGTTCTGGGGTCTCTGTTGTTCTCCCGGGGTATCTGTAGGGGTCCCCGGGGTATCTGTTGGGGTCCCGGGGTATCTGTTGGGGTCCCGGGGGCTCTGTTGGGGTTCTGGGTGCTCTGTTGTGGTTATTTTGGCTCTGTTGGGTTCCTGGGGGCTCTGTTGTGGTCCCGGGGGCTCTGCTGTGATCCCTGGGGCTGTGTTCTGGTCCCGGGGGCTCTGTTGTGGTCCCAGGGGCTCTGTTGTGGTCCTGGAGGTCCTGTTCGTGTCTTGGGGGCTCTGTTGTGATCCCGTGGGCTCTGTTGTTGTCCCGGGGGGGTCTGTTCGGGTTTTGGGGGCTCCGTTGTGGTCCTGGGGGCTCCGTTGGGGTCCTGGGGGCTCTGTTCGGCTCCTGGTTGCTCTGTTGGGGTCCCGGGGGCTCTGTTGGGGTCCTGCAGGCTCTGTTGGGGTCCCGGGGGCTCTGTTGGCGTCCTCGGAGCTTGGTTCGGGTTCTGGGGGTTCCGTTCGTGTCCCGGGGGTTCCGTTCGTGTCCCGGGGGTTCCGTTCGTGTCCCGGGTGCTCCGTTCATGTCCTGGGAGCTCTGTTGGGGTCCCGAAGGCTCTGTTGGGGTCCTGGGGGCTCTGTTGTGGTCGGGGGGGCTCTGTTGTGGTCCTGGGGGCTCTGTTGGGGTAATGGGTGCGTTGTTGACGTCCTGGGGACCCTGTTGTGGTCCTGGGGGCTCTTTTCGGTTCCTGAACGCTCTGTTGAGGGTCCCGGGGGCTCTGTGGGGGTCCCGGGGGCTCTGTGGCGGTCCCGGGGGCTCTGTTCTTGTCTTGGGGGCTCTGTTGTTGTCCTGGGGTCTTCACTGGTGTAATGGCGGCTCCTTTGGTGTCCCGCGGGCTCTGTTGGGGTCCTGGGAGCTTGGTTCAGGTCCCGGGGGCTCTGTTGGGGTCCCGGGGTCTCTGTTGGCGTCCTCGGAGCTTGGTTCGGGTTCTGGGGGTTCCGTTCGTGTCCCGGGGGTTCCGTTCGTGTCCCGGGGGCTCCGTTCGTGTCCTGGGAGCTCTGTTGGGGTCCCGAAGGCTCTGTTGGGGTCCTGGGGGCTCTGTTGTAAGCCTGGGTGCTCTGTTGGGGTCCCGGGGGCTCTGTTGGCATCCCGGGGGTTCTGTTGGGGTTTTTGGGGTCTTCGCTGGGGTCCTGGGGTCTCTGTTGAAGTCCCGGGGGCTCTGTTGAAGTCCCGGGGGCTCTGTTGAGGTCCCAGGGTCTTCTCTGGGGTAAAGGGGGTCCCTGTTGGGGTCCTGGGGGCTCTGTTGTGGTCGTGGGGGCTCTGTTGTGGTCCTGGGGGCTCTGTTGCGGTAATGGGTGCTCTGTTGACGTCCTGGGGACCCTGTTGTGGTCCTGGGGGCTCTTTTCGGTTCCTGAACGC
This sequence comes from Opisthocomus hoazin, assembly GCF_030867145.1. NCBI lineage: Eukaryota > Metazoa > Chordata > Aves > Opisthocomiformes > Opisthocomidae > Opisthocomus > Opisthocomus hoazin. The sequence goes on from NW_027449002.1 coordinate 2,664, forward strand.
TCTGTTGAGGGTCCCGGTGGCTCTGTTGGGGTCCCGCAGGCTCTGTTGTGATCCCGTGGGCTCTGTTGTTGTCCCGGGGGGGTCTGTTCGGGTTTTGGGGGCTCCGTTGTAGTCCTGGGGGCTCCGTTGGGGTCCTGGGGGCTCTGTTCGGCTCCTGGTTGCTCTGTTGGGGTCCCGGGGGCTCTGTTGGGGTCCTGCAGGCTCGGTTGGGGTCCCGGGGGCTCTGTTGGCGTCCTCGGAGCTTGGTTCGGGTTCTGGGGGCTCCGTTCGTGTCCCGGGGGCTCCGTTCGTGTCCCGGGGGTTCCGTTCGTGTCCCGGGGGTTCCGTTCGTGTCCCGGGGGCTCCGTTCGTGTCCTGGGAGCTCTGTTGGGGTCCCGAAGGCTCTGTTGGGGTCCTGGGGGCTCTGTTGTAAGCCTGGGTGCTCTGTTGGGGTCCCGGGGGCTCTGTTGGCATCCCGGGGGCTCTGTTGGGGTTTTTGGGGTCTTCGCTGGGGTCCCGGGGGCTCTGTTGAAGTCCCGGGGGCTCTGTTGAAGTCCCGGGGGCTCTGTTGAGGTCCCAGGGTCTTCTCTGGGGTAAAGGGGGTCCCTGTTGGGGTCCTGGGGGCTCTGTTGTGGTCGTGGGGGCTCTGTTGTGGTCCTGGGGGCTCTGTTGGGGTAATGGGTGCTCTGTTGACGTCCTGGGGACCCTGTTGTGGTCCTGGGGGCTCTTTTCGGTTCCTGAACGCTCTGTTGAGGGTCCCGGGGGCTCTGTGGGGGTCCCGGGGGCTCTGTGGCGGTCCCGGGGGCTCTGTTCTTGTCTTGGGGGCTCTGTTGTTGTCCTGGGGTCTTCACTGGTGTAATGGCGGCTCCTTTGGTGTCCCGCGGGCTCTGTTGGGGTCCTGGGAGCTTGGTTCAGGTCCCGGGGGCTCTGTTGGGGTCCCGGGGTCTCTGTTGGCGTCCTCGGAGCTTGGTTCGGGTTCTGGGGGTTCCGTTCGTGTCCCGGGGGTTCCGTTCGTGTCCCGGGGGCTCCGTTCGTGTCCTGGGAGCTCTGTTGGGGTCCCGAAGGCTCTGTTGGGGTCCTGGGGGCTCTGTTGTAAGCCTGGGTGCTCTGTTGGGGTCCCGGGGGCTCTGTTGGCATCCCGGGGGCTCTGTTGGGGTTTTTGGGGTCTTCGCTGGGGTCCTGGGGTCTCTGTTGAAGTCCCGGGGGCTCTGTTGAAGTCCCGGGGGCTCTGTTGAGGTCCCAGGGTCTTCTCTGGGGTAAAGGGGGTCCCTGTTGGGGTCCTGGGGGCTCTGTTGTGGTCGTGGGGGCTCTGTTGTGGTCCTGGGGGCTCTGTTGGGGTAATGGGTGCTCTGTTGACGTCCTGGGGACCCTGTTGTGGTCCTGGGGGCTCTTTTCGGTTCCTGAACGCTCTGTTGAGGGTCCCGGGGGCTCTGTGGGGGTCCCGGGGGCTCTGTGGCGGTCCCGGGGGCTCTGTTCTTGTCTTGGGGGCTCTGTTGTTGTCCTGGGGTCTTCACTGGTGTAATGGCGGCTCCTTTGGTGTCCCGCGGGCTCTGTTGGGGTCCTGGGAGCTTGGTTCAGGTCCCGGGGGCTCTGTTGGGGTCCCGGGGGCTCTGTTGGGGTCCCGGGGGCTCTGTTGGGGTCCCGGGGGCTATGTTGTGGTTATTGTGGCTCTGTTGGGTTCCTGGCAGCTCCGTTGTGGTCACGGGGGCTCTGCTGTGATCCCTGGGGCTCTGTTGTGGTCCTGGAGGTCCTGTTCGTGTCTTCAGGGCTCTGTTGTGGTCCCGGGGGCTCTGTTGTTGTCCCGGGGGGGTCTGTTCGGGTTTTGGGGCCTCCGTTGTAGTCCTAGGGGCTCTGTTGGGGTCCTGGGGGATCTGTTGGGGTCCCGGGGGATCTGTTGGGGTCCCGGGGGCTCTGTTGGCATCCTCGGAGCTTGGTTCGTGTCCCGGGGGCTCCGCTGGGGTCCTGGGGGCTCTGTTGTTGTCCCGTGGGATCTGTTGGGGTCCTGCTGGCTCTGTTGGGGTCCTGCTGGCTCTGTTGGGGTCCAGCGGGCTCTGTTGGAGTCCCGGGGGCTCTGTTGGCATCCTCGGAGCTTGGTTCGAGTTCCGGGGGCTCCGTTCGTGTCCTGGGGGCTCCGTTCGTGTCCTGGGGGCTCCGTTCGTGTCCTGGGGGATCTGTTGGGGTCCCGCTGGCTCTGTTGGGGTCCCGCTGGCTCTGTTGGGGTCCCGCTGGCTCTGTTGGTGTCCCGCGGGCTCTGTTGGGGTCCCGGGGGCTCTGTTGGCGTCCTCGGAGCTTGGTTCGGGTCCCGGGGGCTCTGTTGGGGTTTCGGGGGATTTGCTGGGGTCCTGGGGCTTCTGTTGGGGTCCCGGGGGCTCTCTTGGGGTCCCGAAGGATCTGTTAAGGTCCCGGGGGCTCTGTTGTAAGCCTGGGGGCTCTGTTGGGGTCCTGGGGGCTCTGTTGGGGTCCTGGGGGGTCTGTTCGAGTTCTGGGGTCTCTGTTGTTCTCCCGGGGGCTCTGTAAAGGTCCCCGGGGTATCTGTTGGGGTCCCGGGGTATGTGTTGGGGTCCCGGGGGCTCTGTTGGGGTTCTGGGTGCTCTGTTGTGGTTATTTTGCCTCTGTTGGGTTCCTGGGGGCTCTGCTGTGGTCCCGGGGGCTCTGCTGTGGTCCCGGGGGCTCTGTTGTGGTCCCGGGGGCTCTGTTGTGGTCCCAGGGGCTCTGTTGTGGTCCTGGAGGTCCTGTTCGTGTCTTCGGGGCTCTGTTGTGGTCCCGGGGGCTCTGTTGTTGTCCCGGGGCGGTCTGTTCGGGTTTTGGGGGCTCTGTTGGGGTCCCGGGGGCTCTGTTGGGGTCCCGGGGGCTCTGTTGGGGTCCCGGGGGCTCTGTTGGTGTCCCGGGGGCTCTGTTGGGGTCTCGGGGGATCTGTTGGGGTCCTCGGAGCTTGGTTCGTGTCCCGGGGGCTCCGCTGGGGTCCTGGGGGCTCTGTTGGGGTCCTGCTGGCTCTGTTGGGGTCCTGCTGGCTCTGTTGGGGTCCAGCGGGCTCTGTTGGGGTCCCGGGGGCTCTGTTGGGGTCCCTGGGGCTCTGTTGGGGTCCCGTGGGCTTTGCTGGGGTCTTGGGGCTTCTGTTGGGGTCCCGGGGTGTCTCTTGGGGTCCCGAAGGATCTGTTAAGTTCCCGGGGGCTCTGTTGTAAGCCTGGGGGCTCTGTTGGGGTCCCGGGGGCTCTGTTGGATTCCTGGGAGCTCTGTTGGGGTCCCGGGGGCTCTGTTGGTGTTTTTGGGGTCTTCGCTGGGGTCCTGGGGTCTCTGTTGTCGTTCCGGGGGCTCTGTTGTCGTCCCGGGGGCTCTGTTGGTGTCCTGGGGCATCTGTTCGGGTTTTGGGGTCTCTGTTGTTCCCCTGGGGGCTCTGTTGGGGTCCCGGGGCCTCTGTTGTTGTCCCGGGGGGGTCTGTTCGGGTTTTGGGGGCTCCGTTGTGTTCCTGGGTGCTCCGTTGGGGTCCTGGGGGCTCTGTTCGGCTCCTGGTTGCTCTGTTGGGGTCCCGGGGGCTCTGTTGGCGTCCTCGGAGCTTGGTTCGGGTTCTGGGGGCTCCGTTCGTGTCCCGGGGGCTCCGTTCGTGTCCCGGGGGCTCCGTTCGTGTCCCGGGGGCTCCGTTCGTGTCCCGGGGGCTCCGTTCGTGTCCTGCGGGCTCTGTTGGGGTCCTGCGGGCTCTGTTGGGGTCCTGCGGGCTCTGTTGGGGTCCTGCGGGCTCTGTTGGGGTCCTGCGGGGTCTGTTGGGGTCCTGAAGTCTCTGTTGGGTTCCTGGGGGCTCTGTTTGGATCTTGGGAACTCTGTTGGGGTCCCGGGGGCTCTGTTGAAGTCCCTGGGTCTCTGTTGTGGTCCCGGGGTCTTCGCTGGTGTAAAGGGGGTCCCTGTTGGGGTCCTGGGGGCTCTGTTGTTTTCCTGAGGGCTCTGTTGGTGTCCTGGGAGCTCTGTGGGGGTCCTGAGGTCTCTGTTGGGGTCCTGGGGGCTCTGTTGGGGTCCTGGGGGCTCTGTTGGGGTCCCGGGGGCTTTGCTGGGGTCTTGGGGCTTCTGTTGGGGTCCCGTGGGCTCTGTTGGGGTCCCGAAGGCTCTGTTGGGGTCCCGGGGGCTCTCTTGGCATCCCGGGGGCTCTGTTGGGGTTTTTGGGGTCTTCGCTGGGGTCCTGGGGTCTCTGTTGAAGTCCCGGGGGCTCTGTTGAAGTCCCGGGGGCTCTGTTGAGGTCCCGGGGTCTTCTCTGGGGTAAAGGGGGTCCCTGTTGGGGTCCTGGGGGCACTGTTGGTGTCCCGGTGGCTCTGTTGGGGTCCCGCAGGCTCTGTTGGGGTCCTGGGGGCTCTGTTGGGGTCCTGGGGGCTTAGTTCGAGTTCTGGGGTCTCTGTTGTTCTCCCGGGGGCTCTGTAGGGGTCCCGGGGGCTCTGTAGGGGTCCCGGGAGATCTGTTGGGGTCCCGGGGGCTCTGTTGGGGTCCCTGGGTCTCTGTTGGGGTTCTGGGGGCTCTGTTGTCGTTATTTTGGCTCTGTTGGGTTCCTGGGGGCTCTGTTGTGGTCCCGGGGGCTGTGTTGTGGTCCCAGGGGCTCTGTTGTGGTCCTGGAGGTCCTGTTCGTGTCTTGGGGGCTCTGTTGTGGTCCCGGGGGCTCTGTTGTTGTCCCGGGGGGGTCTGTTCGGGTTTTGGGGACTCCGTTGGGGTCCCGGGGGCTCTGTTGGGGTCCCGCAGGCTCTGTTGGAGTCCCGGGGGCTCTGTTGGCATCCTCGGAGCTTGGTTCGAGTTCCGGGGGCTCCGCTGGGGTCCTGGGGGCTCTGTAGGGGTCCTGGGAGCTTGGTTCAGGTCCCGGGGGCTCTGTTGGGGTCCCGGGGGCTCTGTTGGGGTCCCGGGGGCTCTGTTGGGGTCCCGGGGGCTATGTTGTGGTTATTTTGGCTCTGTTGGGTTCCTGGCAGCTCCGTTGTGGTCACGGGGGCTCTGCTGTGATCCCTGGGGCTCTGTTGTGGTCCTGGAGGTCCTGTTCGTGTCTTCAGGGCTCTGTTGTGGTCCCGGGGGCTCTGTTGTTGTCCCGGGGGGGTCTGTTCGGGTTTTGGGGCCTCCGTTGTAGTCCTGGGGGCTCTGTTGGGGTCCTGGGGGCTCTGTTGGTGTCCCGGGGGATCTGTTGGGGTCCCGGGGGATCTGTTGGGGTCCCGGGGGCTCTGTTGGCATCCTCGGAGCTTGGTTCGTGTCCCGGGGGCTCCGCTGGGGTCCTGGGGGCTCTGTTGTTGTCCCGTGGGATCTGTTGGGGTCCTGCTGGCTCTGTTGGGGTCCTGCTGGCTCTGTTGGGGTCCAGCGGGCTCTGTTGGAGTCCCGGGGGCTCTGTTGGCATCCTCGGAGCTTGGTTCGAGTTCCGGGGGCTCCGCTGGGGTCCTGGGGGCTCCGTTCGTGTCCTGGGGGCTCCGTTCGTGTCCTGGGGGCTCCGTTCGTGTCCTGGGGGATCTGTTGGGGTCCCGCTGGCTCTGTTGGGGTCCCGCTGGCTCTGTTGGGGTCCCGCTGGCTCTGTTGGGGTCCCGCTGGCTCTGTTGGTGTCCCGCGGGCTCTGTTGGGGTCCCGGGGGCTCTGTTGGCGTCCTCGGAGCTTGGTTCGGGTCCCGGGGGCTCTGTTGGGGTTTCGGGGGATTTGCTGGGGTCCTGGGGCTTCTGTTGGGGTCCCGGGGGCTCTCTTGGGGTCCCGAAGGATCTGTTAAGGTCCCGGGGGCTCTGTTGTAAGCCTGGGGGCTCTGTTGGGGTCCTGGGGGCTCTGTTGGGGTCCTGGGGGGTCTGTTCGAGTTCTGGGGTCTCTGTTGTTCTCCCGGGGGCTCTGTAAAGGTCCCCGGGGTATCTGTTGGGGTCCCGGGGTATCTGTTGGGGTCCCGGGGCTCTGTTGGGGTTCTGGGTGCTCTGTTGTGGTTATTTTGCCTCTGTTGGGTTCCTGGGGGCTCTGCTGTGATCCCGGGGGCTCTGCTGTGATCCCGGGGGCTCTGTTGTGGTCCCGGGGGCTCTGTTGTGGTCCCAGGGGCTCTGTTGTGGTCCTGGAGGTCCTGTTCGTGTCTTCGGGGCTCTGTTGTGGTCCCGGGGGCTCTGTTGTTGTCCCGGGGCGGTCTGTTCGGGTTTTGGGGGCTCTGTTGGGGTCCCGGGGGCTCTGTTGGTGTCCCGGGGGCTCTGTTGGTGTCCCGGGGGCTCTGTTGGTGTCCCGGGTGCTCTGTTGGGGTCCCGGGGGCTCTGTTGGGGTCCCGGGGGATCTGTTGGGGTCCCGGGGGCTCTGTTGGCATCCTCGGAGCTTGGTTCGTGTCCCGGGGGCTCCGCTGGGGTCCTGGGGGCTCTGTTGGGGTCCTGCTGGCTCTGTTGGGGTCCAGCGGGCTCTGTTGGGGTCCCGGGGGCTCTGTTGGGGTCCCAGGGGCTCTGTTGGCGTCCTCGGAGCTTGGTTCGGGTCCCGGGGGCTCCGCTGGGGTCCAGGGGGCTCTGTTGTTCTCCCGGGGGCTCTGTTGTTCTCCCGGGGGCTCTATTGGGGTCCCGCGGGCTCTGTTGGGGTCCCGCGGGCTTGTTGGGGTCCCGGGAACTTGGTTCGGGTTCTGGAGGCTCTGTTGGGGTCCCGGGGGCTCTGTTGGGGTCCCGGGGGCTCTGTTGGGGTCCCGGGGGATCTGTTGGCATCCTCGGAGCTTGGTTCGTGTCCCGGGGGCTCTGTTGTTGTCCCGTGGGATCTGTTGGGGTCCTGCTGGCTGTGTTGGGGTCCTGCTGGCTCTGTTGGGGTCCAGCGGGCTCTGTTGGGGTCCCGGGGGCTCTGTTGGGGTCCCGGGGGCTCTGTTGGGGTCCCGGGGGCTCTGTTGGCGTCCTCGGAGCTTGGTTCGGGTCCCGGGGTATCCGCTGGGGTCCAGGGGGCTCCGTTCGTGTCCTGGTTGCTCTGTTGTTCTCCCGGGGGCTCTGTTGTTCTCCCGCGGGCTCTGTTGGGGTCCCGCGGGCTCTGTTGGGGTCCCGGGAACTTGGTTCGTGTTCTGGAGGCTCTGTTGGGGTCCTGGTGGCTCTGTTGGGGTCCCTGGGGCTCTGTTGGGGTCCCGTGGGCTTTGCTGGGGTCTTGGGGCTTCTGTTGGGTTCCCGAGGTGTCTCTTGGGGTCCCGAAGGATCTGTTAAGTTCCCGAGGGCTCTGTTGTAAGCCTGGGGGCTCTGTTGGGGTCCCGGGGGCTCTGTTGGATTCCTGGGAGCTCTGTTGGGGTCCCGGGGGCTCTGTTGGTGTTTTTGGGGTCTTCGCTGGGGTCCTGGGGTCTCTGTTGTCGTTCCGGGGGCTCTGTTGTCGTCCCGGGGGCTCTGTTGGTGTCCTGGGGCATCTGTTCGGGTTTTGGGGTCTCTGTTGTTCCCCTGGGGGCTCTGTTGGGGTCCCGGGGCCTCTGTTGTTGTCCCGGGGGGGTCTGTTCGGGTTTTGGGGGCTCCGTTGTGTTCCTGGGTGCTCCGTTGGGGTCCTGGGGGCTCTGTTCGGCTCCTGGTTGCTCTGTTGGGGTCCCGGGGGCTCTGTTGGCGTCCTCGGAGCTTGGTTCGGGTTCTGGGGGCTCCGTTCGTGTCCCGGGGGCTCCGTTCGTGTCCCGGGGGCTCCGTTCGTGTCCTGGGGGCTCTGTTGGGGTCCCGCGGGCTCTGTTGGGTTCCTGCGGGCTCTGTTGGGGTCTTGCTGGCTCTGTTGGGGTCCTGAAGTTTCTGTTGGGTTCCTGGGGGCTCTGTTTGGATCTTGGGAACTCTGTTGGGGTCCCGGGGGCTCTGTTGAAGTCCCGGGGGCTCTGTTGAGGTCCCGGGGTCTTCGCTGGGGTAAAGGGGGTCCCTGTTGGGGTCCTGGGGGCTCTGTTGGGGTCCTGGGGTCTTCGCTGGGGTAATGTGTGCTCTGTTGAGGTCCTGGGGACCCTGTTGGTGTCCTGGGGGCTCTGTTGGGTACCTGGGGGCTCTGTTGTTGTCCTGGGGCCTCTGTTGTTGTCCTGGGGGCTCTGTTGGGGTAGCGGGGGCTCTGTTGGGGTTCTGGGGGCTCTGTTGGTGTCCTGAAAGCTCTGTTCGGGTTCTGGGGTCTTTGTTGGGGTCCTGCGGGTTCTGTTGGGGTCCTGGGTGCTCCGTGGTGGTCCTGGGGGCTCTGTTGTTTTTTTGGCAGCTTTATTGTTGTCCTGGGGCCTCTGTTGGTGTCCTGGGGGCTCTGTTGGGGTCCTGGCGGCTCTGTTGGAATCCTGGGGGTTCTGTTGGGATTCTTGGGGTTCTCTTTGAATTCTGGGGTCTCTGTTGGGGTCCCGGGGGCTCTGTTGGGGTCCTGGGGCATCTGTTCGGGTTTTGGAGGCTCTGTTGTTCCCCTGGGGGCTCTGTTGGGGTCCTAAGGGTTCTTTTGGGGTCCTGGGGTCTCTGTTGTGGTCCCGGGGGCTCTGTTATGGTCCTGGAGGCTCTGTTGTGCTGCTGGGGGCTCTGTTGTGCTGCTGGGGGCTCTGTTGTTGTCCTGGGGCCTCTGTGGTTGTCCTAGGGTCTCTGTTGGTGCCCTATGGGCTCTGTTGTTGTTCCGGGGGCTCTGTTTGCGTCCTGGGGTTTCTGTTGTGATCCAGGGGTTTCTGTTGTGATCCTGGGGGCTCTGTTCAGGTCCTGGGGGCTCTGTTCAGGTCCTGGGGGCTCTGTTCAGGTCCTGGGGGCTCTGTTGTGGTCCTGGGGGCTCTGTTGTTTTCCTGAGGTCTCTGTTGTCGTCCTGGGAGCTCTGTTCGGCTTCTGGGAGTTCTGTTGGTGTCCTGAAGGCTCTGTTGGGGTCCTGGGGGCTCTGTTGGGGTCCTGGGGGCTCTGTTGGGGTCCTGGGGGCTCTGTTGGGGTCCCGGGGGCTTTGCTGGGGTCTTGGGGCTTCTGTTGGGGTCCCGTGGGCTCTTTTGGGGTCCCGAAGGCTCTGTTGGGGTCCTGGGGGCTCTGTTGTAAGCCTGGGTGCTCTGTTGGCGTCCCGGGGGCTCTGTTGGCATCCCGGGGGCTCTGTTGGCATCCCGGGGGCTCTGTTGGCATCCCGGGGGCTCTGTTGGGGTTTTTGGGGTCTTCGCTGGGGTCCTGGGGTCTCTGTTGAAGTCCCGGGGGCTCTGTTGAAGTCCCGGGGGCTCTGTTGAGGTCCCGGGTTCTTCTCTGGGGTAAAGGGGATCCCTGTTGGGGTCCTGGGGGCTCTGTTGGGGTCCTGGGGGCTCTGTTGGGGTCCTGGGGGCTCTGTGGCGGTCCCGGGGGCTCTGTTGGCATCCCGGGGGCTCTGTTGGGGTTTTTGGGGTCTTCGCTGGGGTCCTGGGGTCTCTGTTGAAGTCCCGGGGGCTCTGTTGAAGTCCCGAGGGCTCTGTTGAGGTCCCGGGTTCTTCTCTGGGGTAAAGGGGATCCCTGTTGGGGTCCTGGGGACCCTGTTGTGGTCCTGGAGGCTCTTTTCGGTTGCTGAACGCTCTGTTGAGGGTTTCGGGGGCTCTGTGGGGGTCCCTGGGGCTCTGTGGCGGTCCCGGGGGCTCTGTTGTTGTTTTGGGGGCTCTGTTGTTGTCCTGGGGTCTTCACTGGTGTAATGGCGGCTCCTTTGGTGTCCCGCGGGCTCTGTTGGGGTCCTGGGAGCTTGGTTCAGGTCCCGGGGGCTCTGTTGGGGTCCCGGGGGCTCTGTTGGGGTTCTGGGGGCTATGTGGTGGTTATTTTGGCACTGTTGGGTTCCTGGGGGCTCTGTTGTGGTCCCGGGGGCTCTGCTGTGATCCCTGGGGCTCTGTTGTGGTCCTGGAGGTCCTGTTCGTGTCTTCGGGGCTCTGTTGTGGTCCCGGGGGCTCTGTTGTTGTCCCGGGGGAGTCTGTTTGGCTTTTAGGGGCTCCGTTGTAGTCCTGGGGGCTCTGTTGGGGTCCTGGGGGCTCTGTTGGGGTCCCGGGGGCTCTGTTGGGGTCCCTTGGGATCTCTTGGGGTCCCGGGGGATCTGTTGGAGTCCCGGGGGCTCTGTTGGCATCCTCGGAGCTTGGTTCGGGTCCCGGGGGCTCCGCTGGGGTCCCGGGGGCTCCGTTCGTGTCCTTGGGGCTCCGTTCGTGTCCTGGGGGCTCTGTTGTTGTCCCGTGGGATCTGTTGGGGTCCTGCTGGCTCTGTTGGGGTCCTGCTGGCTCTGTTGGGGTCCCTTGGGATCTGTTGGGGTCCCGGGGGATCTGTTGGAGTCCCGGGGGCTCTGTTGGCATCCTCTGAGCTTGGTTCGGGTCCCGGGGGCTCCGCTGGGGTCCCGGGGGCTCCGTTCGTGTCCTTGGGGATCCGTTCGTGTCCTGGGGGCTCTATTGTTGTCCCGTGGGATCTGTTGGGGTCCTGCTGGCTCTGTTGGGGTCCCGCGGGCTCTGTTGGGGTCCCGCGGGCTCTGTTGGGTTCCCGGGGGCTCTGTTGGGGTCCCGGGGGCTCTGTTGGCGTCCCGGGGGCTCTGTTGGCGTCCTCGGAGCTTGGTTCGGGTCCCGGGGGCTCCGCTGGGGTCCAGGGGGCTCCGTTCGTGTCCTGGGGGCTCTGTTGTTCTCCTGCGGGCTCTGTTGGAGTCCCGCGGGCTCTGTTGGGGTCCCGCGGGCTCTGTTGGTGTCCCGGGAGCTTGGTTCGGGTTCTGGAGGCTCTGTTGGGGTCCTGGTGGCTCTGTTGGGGTCCCTGGGGCTCTGTTGGGGTCCCGGAGCCTTTGCTGGGGTCTTAGGGCTTCTGTTGGGGTCCCGGGGGGTCTCTTGGGGTCCCGAAGGATCTGTTGGGGTCCCGGGGGCTCTGTTGTAAGCCTGGGGTCTCAGTTGGGGTCCCGGGGGCTCTGTTGGATTCCTGGGAGCTCTGTTGGGGTCCCCGGGGCTCTGTTGTGATCCCCGGGGCTCTGTTGTGGTCCTGGAGGTCCTGTTCGTGTCTTGGGGGCTCTGTTGTGGTCCCGGGGGCTCTGTTGTTGTCCCGGGGGGGTCTGTTCGGGTTTTGGGGGCTCTGTTGGGGTCCTGGGGGCTCCGTTGGGGTCCTGGGGGCTCTGTTCGGCTCCTGGTTGCTCTGTTGGGGTCCCGGGGGCTCTGTTGGGGTCCCGCAGGCTCTGTTGAAGTCCCTGGGGCTCTGTTGAGGTCCCGGGGTCTTCGCTGGTGTAAAGGGGGTCCCTGTTGGGGTCCTGGGGGCTCTGTTGGTGTCCTGGGAGCTCTGTGGGGGTCCTGAGGTCTCTGTTGTCGTCCTGGGAGCTCTGTTCGGCTTCTGGGAGTACTGTTTGGGTCCTGGGGGCTCTGTTGGGGTCCTGGGGGCTCTGTTGGGGTCCCGGGAGCTTTGCTGGGGTGTTTGGGCTTCTGTTGGGGTCCCGTGGGCTCTGTTGGGGTCCCGAAGGCTCTGTTGGGGACCTTGGGGCTCTGTTGTAAGCCTGGGTGCTCTGTTGGGGTCCCGGGGGCTCTGTTGGCATCCCGGGGGCTCTGTTGGCGTTTTTGGGGTCTTCGCTGGGGTCCTGGGGTCTCTGTTGTTGTCCCGGGGGCTCTGTTGAAGTCCCGGGGTCTCTGTTGAGGTCCCGGGGTCTTCTCTGGGGTAAAGGGGGTCCCTGTTGGGGTCCTGGGGGCTCTGTTGGGGTAATGGGTGCTCTGTTGACGTCCTGGGGACCCTGTTGTGGTCCTGGGGGCTCTTTTCGGTTGCTGAACGCTCTGTTGAGGGTCCCGGGGGCTCTGTGGGGGTCCCGGGGGCTCTGTGGGGGTCCCGGGGGCTCTGTGGCGGTCCCAGGGGCTCTGTTGTTGTCCTGGGGTCTTCACTGGTGTAATGGCGGCTCCTTTGGTGTCCCGCGGGCTCTGTTGGGGTCCTGGGAGCTTGGTTCAGGTCCCGGGGGCTCTGTTGGAGTCCCGGGGGCTCTGTTGGGGTCCTGGGGCTTCTGTTGGTGTCCCGGGGGCTCTGTTCGATTTCTGGGGTCTCTGTTGTTCTCCCGGGGGCTCTGGTGGGGTCCCGGGGGATCTGTTGGGGTCCCTTGGGATCTGTTGGGCTCCCGGGGGATCTGTTGGAGTCCCGGGGGCTCTGTTGGCATCCTCGGAGCTTGGTTCGGGTCCCGGGGGCTCCGCTGGGGTCCCGGGGGCTCCGTTCGTGTCCTTGGGGCTCCGTTCGTGTCCTGGGGGCTCTGTTGTTGTCCCGTGGGATCTGTTGGGGTCCTGCTGGCTCTGTTGGGGTCCTGCTGGCTCTGTTGGGGTCCCTTGGGATCTGTTGGGGTCCCGGGGGATCTGTTGGAGTCCCGGGGGCTCTGTTGGCATCCTCGGAGCTTGGTTCGGGTCCCGGGGGCTCCGCTGGGGTCCCGGGGGCTCCGTTCGTGTCCTTGGGGATCCGTTCGTGTCCTGGGGGCTCTGTTGTTGTCCCGTGGGATCTGTTGGGGTCCTGCTGGCTCTGTTGGGGTCCTGCTGGCTCTGTTGGGGTCCCGGGGGCTCTGTTGGGGTCCCGGGGGCTCTGTTGGCGTCCCGGGGGCTCTGTTGGCGTCCTCGGAGCTTGGTTCGGGTCCCGGGGGCTCCGCTGGGGTCCAGGGGGCTCCGTTCGTGTCCTGGGGGCTCTGTTGTTCTCCTGCGGGCTCTGTTGGGGTCCCGCGGGCTCTGTTGGTGTCCCGGGAGCTTGGTTCGGGTTCTGGAGGCTCTGTTGGGGTCCTGGTGGCTCTGTTGGGGTCCCTGGGGCTCTGTTGGGGTCCCGGAGGCTTTGCCGGGGTCTTGGGGCTTCTGTTGGGGTCCCGGGGGATCTCTTGGGGTCCCAAAGGATCTGTTGGGGTCCCGGGGGCTCTGTTGTAAGCCTGGGGGCTCAGTTGGGGTCCCGGGGGCTCTGTTGGATTCCTGGGAGCTCTGTTGGGGTCCCCGGGGCTCTGTTGTGATCCCCGGGGCTCTGTTGTGGTCCCAGGGGCTCTGTTGTGGTCCTGGAGGTCCTGTTCGTGTCTTGGGGGCTCTGTTGTGGTCCCGGGGGCTCTGTTGTTGTCCCGGGGGGGTCTGTTCGGGTTTTGGGGGCTCCGTTGAGGTCCTGGGGGCTCCGTTGGGGTCCTGGGGGCTCTGTTCGGCTCCTGGTTGCTCTGTTGGGGTCCCGCAGGCTCTGTTGAAGTCCCTGGGGCTCTGTTGAGGTCCCGGGGTCTTCGCTGGTGTAAAGGGGGTCCCTGTTGGGGTCCTGGGGGCTCTGCTGTGGTCCCGGGGGCTCTGCTGTGGTCCCGGGGACTGTGTTGTGGTCCCGGGGGCTCTGTTGTGGTCCCGGGGGCTCTGTTGTGGTCCCAGGGGCTCTGTTGTGGTCCTGGAGGTCCGTTCGTGTACCGGGGCTCCGTTCGTGTCCCGGGGGCTCCGTTCGTGTCCCGCGGGCTCCGTTCGTGTCCCGCGGGCTCTGTTGGGGTCCCGCGGGCTCTGTTGGGGTCTCCGCGGGCTCTGTTGGGGTCTCCGCGGGCTCTGTTGGGGTCCCGGGTGCTCTGTTGGGGTCCTGGGTTCTTAGTTCGAGTTCTGGGGTCTCTGTTGTTCTCCCGGGGGCTCTTTAGGGGTCCCGGGGAATCTGTAGGGGTCCCGGGGGCTCTGTTGGGGTTCTGGGGGCTATGTTGTGGTTATTTTGGCTCTGTTGGGTTCCTGGGGGCTCTGTTGTGGTCCCGGGGGCTGTGTTGTGGTCCCAGGGGCTCTGTTGTGGTCCTGGAGGTCCTGTTCGTGTCTTGGGGGCTCTGTTGTGGTCCCGGGGGCTCTGTTGTTGTCCCGGGGGGGTCTGTTCGGGTTTTGGGGGCTCCGTTGGGGTCCCGGGGGCTCTGTTGGGGTCCCGCAGGCTCTGTTGGAGTCCCGGGGGCTCTGTTGGCATCCTCGGAGCTTGGTTCGGGTCCCGGGGGCTCCGTTCGTGTCCTGGGGGCTCCGTTCGTGTCCTGGGGGCTCCGTTCGTGTCCTGGGGGATCTATTGGGGTCCCGCAGGCTCTGTTGTGGTCCCACAGGCTCTGTTGGGGTCCCGGGGGCTCTGTTGGGGTCCCGGGGGCTCTGTTGGGGTCCCGGGGGCTCTGTTGGGGTCCCGCAGGCTCTGTTGGGGTCCCGGGGGCTCTGTTGGCGTCCTCAGAGCTTGGTTCGGGTCCCGGGGGCTCTGTTGGGGTCCCGGGGGCTCTGTTGGGGTCCCGGGGGCTTTCTGGGGTCCCGGGGCTTCTGTTGGGGTCGCGGGGGATCTCTTGGGGTCCCGAAGGATCTGTTGGGGTCCCGAAGGATCTGTTGGGGTCCCGGGAACTTGGTTCGGGTTCTGGAGGCTCTGTTGGGGTCCTGGTGGCTCTGTTGGGGTCCCGGGGGCTCTGTTGGGGTCCCGGAGGCTTTGCTGGGGTCTTGGGGCTTCTGTTGGGGTCCCGGGGGCTCTGTTGGGGTCCCGGGGGCTCTGTTGGGGTCCCGGGGGCTCTGTTGGGGTCCCGGGGGCTCTGTTGGATTCCTGGGAGCTCTGTTGGGGTCCCGGGGGCTCTGTTGGGGTTTTGGGGGTCTTCCTGGGGTCCTGGGGTCTCTGTTGTCGTCCCGGGGGCTCTGTTGTGGTCCTGGGGCATCTGTTCAGGTTTTGGGGGCTCTGTTGTTCCCCTGGGGTCTCTGTTGGGGTCCCGGGGGCTCTGTTGGGGTTCTGGGGCCTCTGTGCTGGTTTTTGGGGGCTTTGTTGTTCTCCTGGGGGCTCTGTTGGGGTCCTGGGGGCTCTGTTGGGGTCCTGGGGGCTCTGTTCGAGTTCTGGGGTCTCTGTTGTTCTCCCGGGGGCTCTGTAGGGGTCCCCGGGGTATCTGTTGGGGTCCCTTGGGATCTGTTGGGGTCCCGGGGGCTCTGTTGGGCTTCTGGGTGCTCTGTTGTGGTTATTTTGGCTCTGTTGGGTTCCTGGGGGCTCTGCTGTGGTCCCGGGGGCTCTGCTGTGGTCCCGGGGACTGTGTTGTGGTCCCGGGGGCTCTGTTGTGGTCCCGGGGGCTCTGTTGTGGTCCCAGGGGCTCTGTTGTGGTCCTGGAGGTCCTGTTCGTGTCTTGGGGGCTCTGTTGTGATCCCGTGGGCTCTGTTGTTGTCCCGGGGGAGTCTGTTCGGGTTTTGGGGGCTCCGTTGTGGTCCTGGGGGCTCTGTTGGGGTCCTGGGGTCTCTGTTCGGCTCCTGGTTGCTCTGTTGGGGTCCCGCAGGCTCTGTTGGGGTCCCGGGGGCTCTGTTGGCGTCCTCGGAGCTTGGTTCGTGTCCCGGGGGCTCCGTTCATGTCCCGGGGGCTCTGTTGGGGTCCTGCGGGCTCTGTTGGGGTCCTGCGGGCTCTGTTGGGGTCCTTCTGGCTCTGTTGGGGTCCCGGGGGCTCTGTTGGCGTCCTGGGGGCTCTGTTGGCGTCCCGGGGGCTCTGTTGGCGTCCCGGGGGCTCTGTTGGCGTCCTCGGAGCTTGGTTCGGGTCCCGGGGGCTCCGCTGGGGTCCAGGGGTCCCTGTTTTTGTCCTGGGGGCTCTGTTGTTCTCCTGCGGGCTCTGTTGGGGTCCCGCAAGCTCTGTTGGGGTCCCGCGGGCTCTGTTGGGGTCCCGGGAGCTTGATTCGGGTTCTGGAGGCTCTGTTGGGGTCCTGGTGGCTCTGTTGGGGTCCCTGGGGCCCTGTTGGGGTCCCGGAGGCTTTGCTGCGGTCTTGGGGCTTCTGTTGGGGTCTCGGGGGGTCTCTTGGGGTCCCGAAGGATCTGTTGGGGTCCCGGGGGCTCTGTTGTAAGCCTGGGGGCTCAGTTGGGGTCCCGGGGGCTCTGTTGGATTCCTGGGAGCTCTGTTGGGGTCCCCGGGGCTCTGTTGTGATCCCCTAGGCTCTGTTGTGGTCCCCGGGGCTCTGTTGTGGTCCCCGGGGCTCTGTTGTGGTCCTGGAGGTCCTGTTCGTGTCTTGGGGGCTCTGTTGTGGTCCCGGGGGCTCTGTTGTTGTCCCGGGGGGGTCTGTTCGGGTTTTGGGGGCTCCGTTGGGGTCCTGGGGTTCCGTTGGGGTCCTGGGGGCTCTGTTCGGCTCCTGGTTGCTCTGTTGGGGTCCCGGGGGCTCTGTTGGGGTCCCGCAGGCTCTGTTGAAGTCCCTGGGGCTCTGTTGAGGTCCCGGGGTCTTCGCTGGTGTAAAGGGGGTCCCTGTTGGGGTCCTGGGGGCTCTGTTGGTGTCCTGGGAGCTCTGTGGGGGTCCTGAGGTCTCTGTTGTCGTCCTGGGAGCTCTGTTCGGCTTCTGGGAGTACTGTTTGGGTCCTGGGGGCTCTGTTGGGGTCCTGGGGGCTCTGTTGGGGTCCCGGGAGCTTTGCTGGGGTGTTTGGGCTTCTGTTGGGGTCCCGTGGGCTCTGTTGGGGTCCCGAAGGCTCTGTTGGGGACCTTGGGGCTCTGTTGTAAGCCTGGGTGCTCTGTTGGGGTCCCGGGGGCTCTGTTGGCATCCCGGGGGCTCTGTTGGCGTTTTTGGGGTCTTCGCTGGGGTCCTGGGGTCTCTGTTGTTGTCCCGGGGGCTCTGTTGAAGTCCCGGGGTCTCTGTTGAGGTCCCGGGGTCTTCTCTGGGGTAAAGGGGGTCCCTGTTGGGGTCCTGGGGCCTCTGTTGGGGTCGTGGGGGCTCTGTTGTGGTCCTGGGGGCTCTGTTGGGGTAATGGGTGCTCTGTTGACGTCCTGGGGACCCTGTTGTGGTCCTGGGGGCTCTTTTTGGTTGCTGAACGCTCTGTTGAGGGTCCCGGGGGCTCTGTTCGAGTTCTGGGGTCTCTGTTGTTCTCCCGGGGGCTCTGGTGGGGTCCCGGGGGCTCTGGTGGGGTCCCGGGGGCTCTGGTGGGGTCCCGGGGGATCTGTTGGGGTCCCGGGGGCTCTGTTGGGGTTCTGGGGGCTATGTTGTGGTTGTTTTGGCTCTGTTGGGTTTCTGGGGGCTCTGTTGTGGTCCCGGCGGCTCTGCTGTGATCCCTGGGGCTCTGTTGTGGTCCTGGAGGTCCTGTTCGTGTCTTCGGGGCTCTGTTGTGGTCCCGGGGGCTCTGTTGTTGTCCCGGGGGGGTCTGTTCGGGTTTTGGGGCTCTGTTGGGGTCCTGGGGGCTCTGTTGGGGTCCTGGGGGCTCTGTTGGGGTCCCGGTGGCTCTGTTGGGGTCCCGCAGGCTCTGTTGTGGTCCTGGGGGCTCTGTTGGCGTCCTCGGAGCTTGGTTCGTGTCCCGGGGGCTCCGTTCGTGTACCGGGGGCTCCGTTCGTGTACCGGGGGCTCCGTTCGTGTACCGGGGGCTCCGTTCGTGTCCCGCGGGCTCCGTTCGTGTCCCGCGGGCTCCGTTCGTGTCCCGCGGGCTCCGTTCGTGTCCCGCGGGCTCCGTTCGTGTCCCGCGGGCTCCGTTCGTGTCCCTCGGGCTCTGTTGGGGTCCCGCGGGCTCTGTTGCGGTCTCCGCGGGCTCTGTTGGGGTCCCGGGGGCTCTGTTGGGGTCCTGGGTTCTTAGTTCGAGTTCTGGGGTCTCTGTTGTTCTCCCGGGGGCTCTTTAGGGGTCCCGGGGAATCTGTAGCGGTCCCGGGGGCTCTGTTGGGGTTCTGGGGGCTATGTTGTGGTTATTTTGGCTCTGTTGGGTTCCTGGGGGCTCTGTTGTGGTCCCGGGGGCTGTGTTGTGGTCCCAGGGGCTCTGTTGTGGTCCTGGAGGTCCTGTTCGTGTCTTGGGGGCTCTGTTGTGGTCCCGGGGGCTCTGTTGTTGTCCCGGGGGGGTCTGTTCGGGTTTTGGGGGCTCCGTTGGGGTCCCGGGGGCTCTGTTGGGGTCCCGCAGGCTCTGTTGGAGTCCCGGGGGCTCTGTTGGCATCCTCGGAGCTTGGTTCGGGTCCTGGGGGCTCCGTTCGTGTCCTGGGGGCTCCGTTCGTGTCCTGGGGGCTCCGTTCGTGTCCTGGGGGATCTATTGGGGTCCCGGGGGCTCTGTTGGGGTCCCGGGGCCTCTGTTGGGGTCCCGGGGCCTCTGTTGGGGTCCCGGGGCCTCTGTTGGGGTCCCGGGGGCTCTGTTGGGGTCCCGCAGGCTCTGTTGGGGTCCCGGGGGCTCTGTTGGCGTCCTCGGAGCTTGGTTCGGGTCCCGGGGGCTCTGTTGGGGTCCCGGGGGCTTTGCTGGGGTCCCGGGGGCTTTGCCGGGGTCTTGGGGCTTCTGTTGGGGTCCCGGGGGATCTCTTGGGGTCCCGAAGGATCTGTTGGGGTCCCGGCAACTTGGTTCGGGTTCTGGAGGCTCTGTTGGGGTCCTGGTGGCTCTGTTGGGGTCCCGGGGGCTCTGTTGGGGTCCCGGAGGCTTTGCTGGGGTCTTGGGGCTTCTGTTGGGGTCCCGGGGGGTCTCTTGGGGTCCCGAAGGATCTGTTGGGGTCCCGGGGGCTCTGTTGGGGTTCCGGGGGCTCTGTTGGATTCCTGGGAGCTCTGTTGGAGTCCCGGGGGCTCTGTTGGGGTTTTGGGGGTCTTCGCTGGGGTCCTGGGGTCTCTGTTGTCGTCCCGGGGGCTCTGTTGTCGTCCCGGGGGCTCTGTTGTCGTCCCGGGGGCTCTGTTGTGGTCCTGGGGCATCTGTTCGGGTTTTGGGGGCTCTGTTGGGGTTCTGGGGCCTCTGTGCTGGTTTTTGGGGGCTTTGTTGTTCTCCTGGGGGCTCTGTTGGTGTCCTGGGGGCTCTGTTGGGGTCCTGGGGGCTCTGTTCGAGTTCTGGGGTCTCTGTTGTTCTCCCGGGGGCTCTGTAGGGGTCCCCGGGGTATCTGTTGGGGTCCCGGGGGATCTGTTGGGGTCCCGGGGGCTCTGTTGGGCTTCTGGGTGCTCTGTTGTGGTTATTTTGGCTCTGTTGGGTTCCTGGGGGGTCTGTTGTGGTCCCGGGGGCTCTGCTGTGGTCCCGGGGACTGTGTTGTGGTCCCGGGGGGCTCTGTTGTTGTCCCGGGGGGGTCTGTTGGGGTCCTGGGGGCTCTGTTGGGGTCCTGGGGGCTCTGTTGGGGTCCTGGGGGCTCTGTTGGGGTCCTGGGGGCTCTGTTGGGGTCCCGGTGGCTCTGTTGGGGTCCCGCAGGCTCTGTTGTGGTCCTGGGGGCTCTGTTGGCGTCCTCGGAGCTTGGTTCGTGTCCCGGGGGCTCCGTTCGTGTACCGGGGGCTCCGTTCGTGTACCGGGGGTCCGTTCGTGTCCCGGGGGCTCCGTTCGTGTCCCGCGGGCTCCGTTCGTGTCCCGCGGGCTCCGTTCGTGTCCCGCGGGCTCTGTTGGGGTCCCGCGGGCTCTGTTGGGGTCCCGCGGGCTCTGTTGCGGTCTCCGCGGGCTCTGTTGGGGTCCCGGGGGCTCTGTTGGGGTCCTGGGTTCTTAGTTCGAGTTCTGGGGTCTCTGTTGTTCTCCCGGGGGCTCTTTAGGGGTCCCGGGGAATCTGTAGGGGTCCCGGGGGCTCTGTTGGGGTTCTGGGGGCTATGTTGTGGTTATTTTGGCTCTGTTGGGTTCCTGGGGGCTCTGTTGTGGTCCCGGGGGCTGTGTTGTGGTCCCAGGGGCTCTGTTGTGGTCCTGGAGGTCCTGTTCGTGTCTTGGGGGCTCTGTTGTGGTCCCGGGGGCTCTGTTGTTGTCCCGGGGGGGTCTGTTCGGGTTTTGGGGGCTCCGTTGGGGTCCCGGGGGCTCTGTTGGGGTCCCGCAGGCTCTGTTGGAGTCCCGGGGGCTCTGTTGGCATCCTCGGAGCTTGGTTCGGGTCCCGGGGGCTCCGTTCGTGTCCTGGGGGCTCCGTTCGTGTCCTGGGGGCTCCGTTCGTGTCCTGGGGGCTCCGTTCGTGTCCTGGGGGATCTATTGGGGTCCCGGGGGCTCTGTTGGGGTCCCGGGGGCTCTGTTGGGGTCCCGCGGGCTCTGTTGGGGTCCCGGGGCCTCTGTTGGGGTCCCGGGGGCTCTGTTGGGGTCCCGGGGGCTCTGTTGGGGTCCCGCAGGCTCTGTTGGGGTCCCGGGGGCTCTGTTGGCGTCCTCGGAGCTTGGTTCGGGTCCCGGGGGCTCTGTTGGGGTCCCGGGGGCTTTGCTGGGGTCCCGGGGGCTTTGCCGGGGTCTTGGGGCTTCTGTTGGGGTCCCGGGGGATCTCTTGGGGTCCCGAAGGATCTGTTGGGGTCCCGGCAACTTGGTTCGGGTTCTGGAGGCTCTGTTGGGGTCCTGGTGGCTCTGTTGGGGTCCCGGGGGCTCTGTTGGGGTCCCGGAGGCTTTGCTGGGGTCTTGGGGCTTCTGTTGGGGTCCCGGGGGGTCTCTTGGGGTCCCGAAGGATCTGTTGGGGTCCCGGGGGCTCTGTTGGGGTTCCGGGGGCTCTGTTGGATTCCTGGGAGCTCTGTTGGAGTCCCGGGGGCTCTGTTGGGGTTTTGGGGGTCTTCGCTGGGGTCCTGGGGTCTCTGTTGTCGTCCCGGGGGCTCTGTTGTCGTCCCGGGGGCTCTGTTGTCGTCCCGGGGGCTCTGTTGTGGTCCTGGGGCATCTGTTCGGGTTTTGGGGGCTCTGTTGTTCCCCTGGGGTCTCTGTTGGGGTCCCGGGGGCTCTGTTGGGGTTCTGGGGCCTCTGTGCTGGTTTTTGGGGGCTTTGTTGTTCTCCTGGGGGCTCTGTTGGTGTCCTGGGGGCTCTGTTGGGGTCCTGGGGGCTCTGTTCGAGTTCTGGGGTCTCTGTTGTTCTCCCGGGGGCTCTGTAGGGGTCCCCGGGGTATCTGTTGGGGTCCCGGGGGATCTGTTGGGGTCCCGGGGGCTCTGTTGGGCTTCTGGGTGCTCTGTTGTGGTTATTTTGGCTCTGTTGGGTTCCTGGGGGGTCTGTTGTGGTCCCGGGGGCTCTGCTGTGGTCCCGGGGACTGTGTTGTGGTCCCGGGGGCTCTGTTGTTGTCCCGGGGGGGTCTGTTCGGGTTTTGGGGCTCTGTTGGGGTCCTGGGGGTTCTGTTGGGGTCCTGGGGGCTCTGTTGGGGTCCCGGTGGCTCTGTTGGGGTCCCGCAGGCTCTGTTGTGGTCCTGGGGGCTCTGTTGGCGTCCTCGGAGCTTGGTTCGTGTCCCGGGGGCTCCGTTCGTGTACCGGGGGCTCCGTTCGTGTACCGGGGGCTCCGTTCGTGTACCGGGGGTCCGTTCGTGTCCCGGGGGCTCCGTTCGTGTCCCGCGGGCTCCGTTCGTGTCCCGCGGGCTCTGTTGGGGTCCCGCGGGCTCTGTTGGGGTCCCGCGGGCTCTGTTGCGGTCTCCGCGGGCTCTGTTGGGGTCCCGGGGGCTCTGTTGGGGTCCTGGGTTCTTAGTTCGAGTTCTGGGGTCTCTGTTGTTCTCCCGGGGGCTCTTTAGGGGTCCCGGGGAATCTGTAGGGGTCCCGGGGGCTCTGTTGGGGTTCTGGGGGCTATGTTGTGGTTATTTTGGCTCTGTTGGGTTCCTGGGGGCTCTGTTGTGGTCCCGGGGGCTGTGTTGTGGTCCCAGGGGCTCTGTTGTGGTCCTGGAGGTCCTGTTCGTGTCTTGGGGGCTCTGTTGTGGTCCCGGGGGCTCTGTTGTTGTCCCGGGGGGGTCTGTTCGGGTTTTGGGGGCTCCGTTGGGGTCCCGGGGGCTCTGTTGGGGTCCCGCAGGCTCTGTTGGAGTCCCGGGGGCTCTGTTGGCATCCTCGGAGCTTGGTTCGGGTCCTGGGGGCTCCGTTCGTGTCCTGGGGGCTCCGTTCGTGTCCTGGGGGCTCCGTTCGTGTCCTGGGGGCTCCGTTCGTGTCCTGGGGGATCTATTGGGGTCCCGGGGGCTCTGTTGGGGTCCCGGGGGCTCTGTTGGGGTCCCGCGGGCTCTGTTGGGGTCCCGCGGGCTCTGTTGGGGTCCCGCGGCCTCTGTTGGGGTCCCGGGGCCTCTGTTGGGGTCCCGGGGGCTCTGTTGGGGTCCCGCAGGCTCTGTTGGGGTCCCGGGGGCTCTGTTGGCGTCCTCGGAGCTTGGTTCGGGTCCCGGGGGCTCTGTTGGGGTCCCGGGGGCTTTGCTGGGGTCCCGGGGGCTTTGCCGGGGTCTTGGGGCTTCTGTTGGGGTCCCGGGGGATCTCTTGGGGTCCCGAAGGATCTGTTGGGGTCCCGGCAACTTGGTTCGGGTTCTGGAGGCTCTGTTGGGGTCCTGGTGGCTCTGTTGGGGTCCCGGGGGCTCTGTTGGGGTCCCGGAGGCTTTGCTGGGGTCTTGGGGCTTTTGTTGGGGTCCCGGGGGGTCTCTTGGGGTCCCGAAGGATCTGTTGGGGTCCCGGGGGCTCTGTTGGGGTTCCGGGGGCTCTGTTGGATTCCTGGGAGCTCTGTTGGAGTCCCGGGGGCTCTGTTGGGGTTTTGGGGGTCTTCGCTGGGGTCCTGGGGTCTCTGTTGTCGTCCCGGGGGCTCTGTTGTCGTCCCGGGGGCTCTGTTGTCGTCCCGGGGGCTCTGTTGTGGTCCTGGGGCATCTGTTCGGGTTTTGGGGGCTCTGTTGTTCCCCTGGGGTCTCTGTTGGGGTCCCGGGGGCTCTGTTGGGGTTCTGGGGCCTCTGTGCTGCTTTTTGGGGGCTTTGTTGTTCTCCTGGGGGCTCTGTTGGGGTCCTGGGGGCTCTGTTGGGGTCCTGGGGGCTCTGTTCGAGTTCTGGGGTCTCTGTTGTTCTCCCGGGGGCTCTGTAGGGGTCCCCGGGGTATCTGTTGGGGTCCCGGGGGATCTGTTGGGGTCCCGGGGGCTCTGTTGGGCTTCTGGGTGCTCTGTTGTGGTTATTTTGGCTCTGTTGGGTTCCTGGGGGGTCTGTTGTGGTCCCGGGGGCTCTGCTGTGGTCCCGGGGACTGTGTTGTGGTCCCGGGGGCTCTGTTGTTGTCCCGGGGGGGTCTGTTCGGGTTTTGGGGCTCTGTTGGGGTCCTGGGGGCTCTGTTGGGGTCCTGGGGGCTCTGTTGGGGTCCCGGTGGCTCTCTTGGGGTCCCGCAGGCTCTGTTGTGGTCCTGGGGGCTCTGTTGGCGTCCTCGGAGCTTGGTTCGTGTCCCGGGGGCTCCGTTCGTGTCCCGGGGGCTCCGTTCGTGTCCCGGGGGCTCCGTTCGTGTCCCGGGGGCTCCGTTCGTGTCCCGCGGGCTCCGTTCGTGTCCCGCGGGCTCCGTTCGTGTCCCGCGGGCTCTGTTGGGGTCCCGCGGGCTCTGTTGCGGTCTCCGCGGGCTCTGTTGGGGTCCCGGGGGCTCTGTTGGGGTCCTGGGTTCTTAGTTCGAGTTCTGGGGTCTCTGTTGTTCTCCCGGGGGCTCTTTAGGGGTCCCGGGGAATCTGTAGGGGTCCCGGGGGCTCTGTTGGGGTTCTGGGGGCTATGTTGTGGTTATTTTGGCTCTGTTGGGTTCCTGGGGGCTCTGTTGTGGTCCCGGGGGCTGTGTTGTGGTCCCAGGGGCTCTGTTGTGGTCCTGGAGGTCCTGTTCGTGTCTTGGGGGCTCTGTTGTGGTCCCGGGGGCTCTGTTGTTGTCCCGGGGGGGTCTGTTCGGGTTTTGGGGGCTCCGTTGGGGTCCCGGGGGCTCTGTTGGGGTCCCGCAGGCTCTGTTGGAGTCCCGGGGGCTCTGTTGGCATCCTCGGAGCTTGGTTCGGGTCCCGGGGGCTCCGTTCGTGTCCTGGGGGCTCCGTTCGTGTCCTGGGGGCTCCGTTCGTGTCCTGGAGGATCTATTGGGGTCCCGGGGGCTCTGTTGGGGTCCCGGGGGCTCTGTTGGGGTCCCGCAGGCTCTGTTGGGGTCCCGGGGCCTCTGTTGGGGTCCCGGGGGCTCTGTTGGGGTCCCAGGGGCTCTGTTGGGGTCCCGCAGGCTCTGTTGGGGTCCCGGGGGCTCTGTTGGCGTCCTCGGAGCTTGGTTCGGGTCCCGGGGGCTCTGTTGGGGTCCCGGGGGCTTTGCTGGGGTCCCGGGGGCTTTGCCGGGGTCTTGGGGCTTCTGTTGGGGTCCCGGGGGATCTCTTGGGGTCCCGAAGGATCTGTTGGGGTCCCGGCAACTTGGTTCGGGTTCTGGAGGCTCTGTTGGGGTCCTGGTGGCTCTGTTGGGGTCCCGGGGGCTCTGTTGGGGTCCCGGAGGCTTTGCTGGGGTCTTGGGGCTTCTGTTGGGGTCCCGGGGGCTCTCTTGGGGTCCCGAAGGATCTGTTGGGGTCCCGGGGGCTCTGTTGGGGTTCCGGGGGCTCTGTTGGATTCCTGGGAGCTCTGTTGGAGTCCCGGGGGCTCTGTTGGGGTTTTGGGGGTCTTCGCTGGGGTCCTGGGGTCTCTGTTGTCGTCCCGGGGGCTCTGTTGTCATCCCGGGGGCTCTGTTGTCGTCCCGGGGGCTCTGTTGTGGTCCTGGGGCATCTGTTCGGGTTTTGGGGGCTCTGTTGTTCCCCTGGGGTCTCTGTTGGGGTCCCGGGGGCTCTGTTGGGGTTCTGGGGCCTCTGTGCTGGTTTTTGGGGGCTTTGTTGTTCTCCTGGGGGCTCTGTTGGGGTCCTGGGGGCTCTGTTGGGGTCCTGGGGCTCTGTTCGAGTTCTGGGGTCTCTGTTGTTCTCCCGGGGGCTCTGTAGGGGTCCCCGGGGTATCTGTTGGGGTCCCGGGGGATCTGTTGGGGTCCCGGGGGCTCTGTTGGGCTTCTGGGTGCTCTGTTGTGGTTATTTTGGCTCTGTTGGGTTCCTGGGGGGTCTGTTGTGGTCCCGGGGGCTCTGCTGTGGTCCCGGGGACTGTGTTGTGGTCCCGGGTGCTCTGTTGTTGTCCCGGGGGCTCTGTTGTGGTCCTGGAGGCTCTGTTCAGGTCCTGGGGGCTCTGTTGTGGTCCTGGGGGCTCTGTTGTTTTCCTGAGGTCTCTGTTGTCGTCCTGGGAGCTCTGTTCGGCTTCTGGGAGTGCTGTTGGTGTCCTGAAGGCTCTGTTGGGGTCCTGGGGGCTCTGTTGGGGTCCTGGGGGCTCTGTTGGGGTCCTGGGGGCTCTGTTGGGGTCCCGGGGGCTTTGCTGGGGTCTTGGGGCTTCTGTTGGGGTCCCGTGGGCTCTGTTGGGGTCCCGAAGGCTCTGTTGGGGTCCTGGGGGCTCTGTTGTAAGCCTGGGTGCTCTGTTGGGGTCCCGGGGGCTCTGTTGGCATCCCGGGGGCTCTGTTGGCATCCCGGGGGCTCTGTTGGGGTTTTTGGGGTCTTCGCTGGGGTCCTGGGGTCTCTGTTGAAGTCCCGGGGGCTCTGTTGAAGTCCCGGGGGCTCTGTTGAGGTCCCGGGTTCTTCTCTGGGGTAAAGGGGATCCCTGTTGGGGTCCTGGGGGCTCTGTTGTGGTCGTGGGGTCTCTGTTGTGGTCCTGGGGGCTCTGTTGGGGTAATGGGTGCTCTGTTGACGTCCTGGGGACCCTGTTGTGGTCCTGGAGGCTCTTTTCGGTTGCTGAACGCTCTGTTGAGGGTTTCGGATGCTCTGTGGGGGTCCCTGGGGCTCTGTGGCGGTCCCGGGGGCTGTGTTGTTGTTTTGGGGGCTCTGTTGTTGTCCTGGGGTCTTCACTGGTGTAATGGCGGCTCCTTTGGTGTCCCGCGGGCTCTGTTGGGGTCCTGGGAGCTTGGTTCAGGTCCCGGGGGCTCTGTTGGGGTCCCGGGGGCTCTGTTGGGGTTCTGGGGGCTATGTGGTGGTTATTTTGGCACTGTTGGGTTCCTGGGGGCTCTGTTGTGGTCCCGGGGGCTCTGCTGTGATCCCTGGGGCTCTGTTGTGGTCCTGGAGGTCCTGTTCGTGTCTTCGGGGCTCTGTTGTGGTCCCGGGGGCTCTGTTGTTGTCCCGGGGGAGTCTGTTTGGCTTTTAGGGGCTCCGTTGTAGTCCTGGGGGCTCTGTTGGGGTCCCGGGGGCTCTGTTGGGGTCCCGGGGGCTCTGTTGGAGTCCCGGGGGCTCTGTTGGCATCCTCGGAGCTTGGTTCGGGTCCCGGGGGCTCCGCTGGGGTCCCGGGGGCTCCGTTCGTGTCCTTGGGGCTCCGTTCGTGTCCTGGGGGCTCTGTTGTTGTCCCGTGGGATCTGTTGGGGTCCTGCTGGCTCTGTTGGGGTCCTGCTGGCTCTGTTGGGGTCCCTTGGGATCTGTTGGGGTCCCGGGGGATCTGTTGGAGTCCCGGGGGCTCTGTTGGCATCCTCGGAGCTTGGTTCGGGTCCCGGGGGCTCCGCTGGGGTCCCGGGGGCTCCGTTCGTGTCCTTGGGGATCCGTTCGTGTCCTGGGGGCTCTATTGTTGTCCCGTGGGATCTGTTGGGGTCCTGCTGGCTCTGTTGGGGTCCTGCTGGCTCTGTTGGGGTCCCGCGGGCTCTGTTGGGGTCCCGCGGGCTCTGTTGGGTTCCCGGGGGCTCTGTTGGGGTCCCGGGGGCTCTGTTGGCGTCCCGGGGGCTCTGTTGGCGTCCTCGGAGCTTGGTTCGGGTCCCGGGGGCTCCGCTGGGGTCCAGGGGGCTCCGTTCGTGTTTTGGGGGCTCTGTTGTTCTCCTGCGGGCTCTGTTGGAGTCCCGCGGGCTCTGTTGGGGTCCCGCGGGCTCTGTTGGTGTCCCGGGAGCTTGGTTCGGGTTCTGGAGGCTCTGTTGGGGTCCTGGTGGCTCTGTTGGGGTCCCTGGGGCTCTGTTGGGGTCCCGGAGCCTTTGCTGGGGTCTTAGGGCTTCTGTTGGGGTCCCGGGGGGTCTCTTGGGGTCCCGAAGGATCTGTTGGGGTCCCGGGGGCTCTGTTGTAAGCCTGGGGTCTCAGTTGGGGTCCCGGGGGCTCTGTTGGATTCCTGGGAGCTCTGTTGGGGTCCCCGGGGCTCTGTTGTGATCCCCGGGGCTCTGTTGTGGTCCTGGAGGTCCTGTTCGTGTCTTGGGGGCTCTGTTGTGGTCCCGGGGGCTCTGTTGTTGTCCCGGGGGGGTCTGTTCGGGTTTTGGGGGCTCTGTTGGGGTCCTGGGGGCTCCGTTGGGGTCCTGGGGGCTCTGTTCGGCTCCTGGTTGCTCTGTTGGGGTCCCGGGGGCTCTGTTGGGGTCCCGCAGGCTCTGTTGAAGTCCCTGGGGCTCTGTTGAGGTCCCGGGGTCTTCGCTGGTGTAAAGGGGGTCCCTGTTGGGGTCCTGGGGGCTCTGTTGGTGTCCTGGGAGCTCTGTGGGGGTCCTGAGGTCTCTGTTGTCGTCCTGGGAGCTCTGTTCGGCTTCTGGGAGTACTGTTTGGGTCCTGGGGGCTCTGTTGGGGTCCTGGGGGCTCTGTTGGGGTCCCGGGAGCTTTGCTGGGGTGTTTGGGCTTCTGTTGGGGTCCCGTGGGCTCTGTTGGGGTCCCGAAGGCTCTGTTGGGGACCTTGGGGCTCTGTTGTAAGCCTGGGTGCTCTGTTGGGGTCCCGGGGGCTCTGTTGGCATCCCGGGGGCTCTGTTGGCGTTTTTGGGGTCTTCGCTGGGGTCCCGGGGGCTCTGTTGAAGTCCCGGGGTCTCTGTTGAGGTCCCGGGGTCTTCTCTGGGGTAAAGGGGGTCCCTGTTGGGGTCCTGGGGGCTCTGTTGGGGTAATGGGTGCTCTGTTGACGTCCTGGGGACCCTGTTGTGGTCCTGGGGGCTCTTTTCGGTTGCTGAACGCTCTGTTGAGGGTCCCGGGGGCTCTGTGGGGGTCCCGGGGGCTCTGTGGGGGTCCCGGGGGCTCTGTGGCGGTCCCAGGGGCTCTGTTGTTGTCCTGGGGTCTTCACTGGTGTAATGGCGGCTCCTTTGGTGTCCCGCGGGCTCTGTTGGGGTCCTGGGAGCTTGGTTCAGGTCCCGGGGGCTCTGTTGGAGTCCCGGGGGCTCTGTTGGGGTCCTGGGGCTTCTGTTGGTGTCCCGGGGGCTCTGTTCGATTTCTGGGGTCTCTGTTGTTCTCCCGGGGGCTCTGGTGGGGTCCCTTGGGATCTGTTGGGGTCCCTTGGGATCTGTTGGGCTCCCGGGGGATCTGTTGGAGTCCCGGGGGCTCTGTTGGCATCCTCGGAGCTTGGTTCGGGTCCCGGGGGCTCCGCTGGGGTCCCGGGGGCTCCGTTCGTGTCCTTGGGGCTCCGTTCGTGTCCTGGGGGCTCTGTTGTTGTCCCGTGGGATCTGTTGGGGTCCTGCTGGCTCTGTTGGGGTCCTGCTGGCTCTGTTGGGGTCCCTTGGGATCTGTTGGGGTCCCGGGGGATCTGTTGGAGTCCCGGGGGCTCTGTTGGCATCCTCGGAGCTTGGTTCGGGTCCCGGGGGCTCCGCTGGGGTCCCGGGGGCTCCGTTCGTGTCCTTGGGGATCCGTTCGTGTCCTGGGGGCTCTGTTGTTGTCCCGTGGGATCTGTTGGGGTCCTGCTGGCTCTGTTGGGGTCCTGCTGGCTCTGTTGGGGTCCCGGGGGCTCTGTTGGGGTCCCGGGGGCTCTGTTGGCGTCCCGGGGGCTCTGTTGGCGTCCTCGGAGCTTGGTTCGGGTCCCGGGGGCTCCGCTGGGGTCCAGGGGGCTCCGTTCGTGTCCTGGGGGCTCTGTTGTTCTCCTGCGGGCTCTGTTGGGGTCCCGCGGGCTCTGTTGGTGTCCCGGGAGCTTGGTTCGGGTTCTGGAGGCTCTGTTGGGGTCCTGGTGGCTCTGTTGGGGTCCCTGGGGCTCTGTTGGGGTCCCGGAGGCTTTGCCGGGGTCTTGGGGCTTCTGTTGGGGTCCCGGGGGATCTCTTGGGGTCCCAAAGGATCTGTTGGGGTCCCGGGGGCTCTGTTGTAAGCCTGGGGGCTCAGTTGGGGTCCCGGGGGCTCTGTTGGATTCCTGGGAGCTCTGTTGGGGTCCCCGGGGCTCTGTTGTGATCCCCGGGGCTCTGTTGTGGTCCCAGGGGCTCTGTTGTGGTCCTGGAGGTCCTGTTCGTGTCTTGGGGGCTCTGTTGTGGTCCCGGGGGCTCTGTTGTTGTCCCGGGGGGGTCTGTTCGGGTTTTGGGGGCTCCGTTGGGGTCCTGGGGGCTCCGTTGGGGTCCTGGGGGCTCTGTTCGGCTCCTGGTTGCTCTGTTGGGGTCCCGGGGGCTCTGTTGGGGTCCCGCAGGCTCTGTTGAAGTCCCTGGGGCTCTGTTGAGGTCCCGGGGTCTTCGCTGGTGTAAAGGGGGTCCCTGTTGGGGTCCTGGGGGCTCTGCTGTGGTCCCGGGGGCTCTGCTGTGGTCCCGGGGACTGTGTTGTGGTCCCGCAGGCTCTGTTGTGGTCCCGGGGGCTCTGTTGTGGTCCCAGGGGCTCTGTTGTGGTCCTGGAGGTCCGTTCGTGTACCGGGGCTCCGTTCGTGTCCCGGGGGCTCCGTTCGTGTCCTGGGGGCTCCGTTCGTGTCCTGGGGGCTCCGTTCGTGTCCTGGGGGCTCTGTTGGGGTCCCGGGGGCTCTGTTGGGGTCCCGCGGGCTCTGTTGGGGTCCCGGGGCCTCTGTTGGGGTCCCGGGGCCTCTGTTGGGGTCCCGGGGGCTCTGTTGGGGTCCCGGGGGCTCTGTTGGGGTCCCGCAGGCTCTGTTGGGGTCCCGGGGGCTCTGTTGGCGTCCTCGGAGCTTGGTTCGGGTCCCGGGGGCTCTGTTGGGGTCCCGGGGGCTTTGCTGGGGTCCCGGGGGCTTTGCCGGGGTCTTGGGGCTTCTGTTGGGGTCCCGGGGGATCTCTTGGGGTCCCGAAGGATCTGTTGGGGTCCCGGCAACTTGGTTCGGGTTCTGGAGGCTCTGTTGGGGTCCTGGTGGCTCTGTTGGGGTCCCGGGGGCTCTGTTGGGGTCCCGGAGGCTTTGCTGGGGTCTTGGGGCTTCTGTTGGGGTCCCGGGGGGTCTCTTGGGGTCCCGAAGGATCTGTTGGGGTCCCGGGGGCTCTGTTGGGGTTCCGGGGGCTCTGTTGGATTCCTGGGAGCTCTGTTGGAGTCCCGGGGGCTCTGTTGGGGTTTTGGGGGTCTTCGCTGGGGTCCTGGGGTCTCTGTTGTCGTCCCGGGGGCTCTGTTGTCGTCCCGGGGGCTCTGTTGTCGTCCCGGGGGCTCTGTTGTGGTCCTGGGGCATCTGTTCGGGTTTTGGGGGCTCTGTTGTTCCCCTGGGGTCTCTGTTGGGGTCCCGGGGGCTCTGTTGGGGTTCTGGGGCCTCTGTGCTGGTTTTTGGGGGCTTTGTTGTTCTCCTGGGGGCTCTGTTGGTGTCCTGGGGGCTCTGTTGGGGTCCTGGGGGCTCTGTTCGAGTTCTGGGGTCTCTGTTGTTCTCCCGGGGGCTCTGTAGGGGTCCCCGGGGTATCTGTTGGGGTCCCGGGGGATCTGTTGGGGTCCCGGGGGCTCTGTTGGGCTTCTGGGTGCTCTGTTGTGGTTATTTTGGCTCTGTTGGGTTCCTGGGGGGTCTGTTGTGGTCCCGGGGGCTCTGCTGTGGTCCCGGGGACTGTGTTGTGGTCCCGGGGGCTCTGTTGTTGTCCCGGGGGGGTCTGTTCGGGTTTTGGGGCTCTGTTGGGGTCCTGGGGGTTCTGTTGGGGTCCTGGGGGCTCTGTTGGGGTCCCGGTGGCTCTGTTGGGGTCCCGCAGGCTCTGTTGTGGTCCTGGGGGCTCTGTTGGCGTCCTCGGAGCTTGGTTCGTGTCCCGGGGGCTCCGTTCGTGTACCGGGGGCTCCGTTCGTGTACCGGGGCTCCGTTCGTGTCCCGGGGGCTCCGTTCGTGTCCCGCGGGCTCCGTTCGTGTCCCGCGGGCTCTGTTGGGGTCCCGCGGGCTCTGTTGGGGTCCCGCGGGCTCTGTTGCGGTCTCCGCGGGCTCTGTTGGGGTCCCGGGGGCTCTGTTGGGGTCCTGGGTTCTTAGTTCGAGTTCTGGGGTCTCTGTTGTTCTCCCGGGGGCTCTTTAGGGGTCCCGGGGAATCTGTAGGGGTCCCGGGGGCTCTGTTGGGGTTCTGGGGGCTATGTTGTGGTTATTTTGGCTCTGTTGGGTTCCTGGGGGCTCTGTTGTGGTCCCGGGGGCTGTGTTGTGGTCCCAGGGGCTCTGTTGTGGTCCTGGAGGTCCTGTTCGTGTCTTGGGGGCTCTGTTGTGGTCCCGGGGGCTCTGTTGTTGTCCCGGGGGGGTCTGTTCGGGTTTTGGGGGCTCCGTTGGGGTCCCGGGGGCTCTGTTGGGGTCCCGCAGGCTCTGTTGGAGTCCCGGGGGCTCTGTTGGCATCCTCGGAGCTTGGTTCGGGTCCTGGGGGCTCCGTTCGTGTCCTGGGGGCTCCGTTCGTGTCCTGGGGGCTCCGTTCGTGTCCTGGGGGATCTATTGGGGTCCCGGGGGCTCTGTTGGGGTCCCGGGGGCTCTGTTGGGGTCCCGGGGGCTCTGTTGGGGTCCCGCGGGCTCTGTTGGGGTCCCGCAGGCTCTGTTGGGGTCCCGGGGCCTCTGTTGGGGTCCCGGGGCCTCTGTTGGGGTCCCGGGGGCTCTGTTGGGGTCCCGCAGGCTCTGTTGGGGTCCCGGGGGCTCTGTTGGCGTCCTCGGAGCTTGGTTCGGGTCCCGGGGGCTCTGTTGGGGTCCCGGGGGCTTTGCTGGGGTCCCGGGGGCTTTGCCGGGGTCTTGGGGCTTCTGTTGGGGTCCCGGGGGATCTCTTGGGGTCCCGAAGGATCTGTTGGGGTCCCGGCAACTTGGTTCGGGTTCTGGAGGCTCTGTTGGGGTCCTGGTGGCTCTGTTGGGGTCCCGGGGGCTCTGTTGGGGTCCCGGAGGCTTTGCTGGGGTCTTGGGGCTTTTGTTGGGGTCCCGGGGGGTCTCTTGGGGTCCCGGGGGCTCTGTTGGGGTTCCGGGGGCTCTGTTGGGGTTCCGGGGGCTCTGTTGGATTCCTGGGAGCTCTGTTGGAGTCCCGGGGGCTCTGTTGGGGTTTTGGGGGTCTTCGCTGGGGTCCTGGGGTCTCTGTTGTCGTCCCGGGGGCTCTGTTGTCGTCCCGGGGGCTCTGTTGTCGTCCCGGGGGCTCTGTTGTCGTCCCGGGGGCTCTGTTGTGGTCCTGGGGCATCTGTTTGGGTTTTGGGGGCTCTGTTGTTCCCCTGGGGTCTCTGTTGGGGTCCCGGGGGCTCTGTTGGGGTTCTGGGGCCTCTGTGCTGCTTTTTGGGGGCTTTGTTGTTCTCCTGGGGGCTCTGTTGGGGTCCTGGGGGCTCTGTTGGGGTCCTGGGGGCTCTGTTCGAGTTCTGGGGTCTCTGTTGTTCTCCCGGGGGCTCTGTAGGGGTCCCCGGGGTATCTGTTGGGGTCCCGGGGGATCTGTTGGGGTCCCGGGGGCTCTGTTGGGCTTCTGGGTGCTCTGTTGTGGTTATTTTGGCTCTGTTGGGTTCCTGGGGGGTCTGTTGTGGTCCCGGGGGCTCTGCTGTGGTCCCGGGGACTGTGTTGTGGTCCCGGGGGCTCTGTTGTTGTCCCGGGGGGGTCTGTTCGGGTTTTGGGGCTCTGTTGGGGTCCTGGGGGCTCTGTTGGGGTCCTGGGGGCTCTGTTGGGGTCCCGGTGGCTCTCTTGGGGTCCCGCAGGCTCTGTTGTGGTCCTGGGGGCTCTGTTGGCGTCCTCGGAGCTTGGTTCGTGTCCCGGGGGCTCCGTTCGTGTCCCGGGGGCTCCGTTCGTGTCCCGGGGGCTCCGTTCGTGTCCCGCGGGCTCCGTTCGTGTCCCGCGGGCTCCGTTCGTGTCCCGCGGGCTCTGTTGGGGTCCCGCGGGCTCTGTTGCGGTCTCCGCGGGCTCTGTTGGGGTCCCGGGGGCTCTGTTGGGGTCCTGGGTTCTTAGTTCGAGTTCTGGGGTCTCTGTTGTTCTCCCGGGGGCTCTTTAGGGGTCCCGGGGAATCTGTAGGGGTCCCGGGGGCTCTGTTGGGGTTCTGGGGGCTATGTTGTGGTTATTTTGGCTCTGTTGGGTTCCTGGGGGCTCTGTTGTGGTCCCGGGGGCTGTGTTGTGGTCCCAGGGGCTCTGTTGTGGTCCTGGAGGTCCTGTTCGTGTCTTGGGGGCTCTGTTGTGGTCCCGGGGGCTCTGTTGTTGTCCCGGGGGGGTCTGTTCGGGTTTTGGGGGCTCCGTTGGGGTCCCGGGGGCTCTGTTGGGGTCCCGCAGGCTCTGTTGGAGTCCCGGGGGCTCTGTTGGCATCCTCGGAGCTTGGTTCGGGTCCCGGGGGCTCCGTTCGTGTCCTGGGGGCTCCGTTCGTGTCCTGGAGGATCTATTGGGGTCCCGGGGGCTCTGTTGGGGTCCCGGGGGCTCTGTTGGGGTCCCGCAGGCTCTGTTGGGGTCCCGGGGCCTCTGTTGGGGTCCCGGGGGCTCTGTTGGGGTCCCAGGGGCTCTGTTGGGGTCCCGCAGGCTCTGTTGGGGTCCCGGGGGCTCTGTTGGCGTCCTCGGAGCTTGGTTCGGGTCCCGGGGGCTCTGTTGGGGTCCCGGGGGCTTTGCTGGGGTCCCGGGGGCTTTGCCGGGGTCTTGGGGCTTCTGTTGGGGTCCCGGGGGATCTCTTGGGGTCCCGAAGGATCTGTTGGGGTCCCGGCAACTTGGTTCGGGTTCTGGAGGCTCTGTTGGGGTCCTGGTGGCTCTGTTGGGGTCCCGGGGGCTCTGTTGGGGTCCCGGAGGCTTTGCTGGGGTCTTGGGGCTTCTGTTGGGGTCCCGGGGGCTCTCTTGGGGTCCCGAAGGATCTGTTGGGGTCCCGGGGGCTCTGTTGGGGTTCCGGGGGCTCTGTTGGATTCCTGGGAGCTCTGTTGGAGTCCCGGGGGCTCTGTTGGGGTTTTGGGGGTCTTCGCTGGGGTCCTGGGGTCTCTGTTGTCGTCCCGGGGGCTCTGTTGTCATCCCGGGGGCTCTGTTGTCGTCCCGGGGGCTCTGTTGTGGTCCTGGGGCATCTGTTCGGGTTTTGGGGGCTCTGTTGTTCCCCTGGGGTCTCTGTTGGGGTCCCGGGGGCTCTGTTGGGGTTCTGGGGCCTCTGTGCTGGTTTTTGGGGGCTTTGTTGTTCTCCTGGGGGCTCTGTTGGGGTCCTGGGGGCTCTGTTGGGGTCCTGGGGGATCTGTTGGGGTCCCGGGGGCTCTGTTGGGCTTCTGGGTGCTCTGTTGTGGTTATTTTGGCTCTGTTGGGTTCCTGGGGGGTCTGTTGTGGTCCCGGGGGCTCTGCTGTGGTCCCGGGGACTGTGTTGTGGTCCCGGGTGCTCTGTTGTTGTCCCGGGGGCTCTGTTGTGGTCCTGGAGGCTCTGTTCAGGTCCTGGGGGCTCTGTTGTGGTCCTGGGGGCTCTGTTGTTTTCCTGAGGTCTCTGTTGTCGTCCTGGGAGCTCTGTTCGGCTTCTGGGAGTGCTGTTGGTGTCCTGAAGGCTCTGTTGGGGTCCTGGGGGCTCTGTTGGGGTCCTGGGGGCTCTGTTGGGGTCCTGGGGGCTCTGTTGGGGTCCCGGGGGCTTTGCTGGGGTCTTGGGGCTTCTGTTGGGGTCCCGTGGGCTCTGTTGGGGTCCCGAAGGCTCTGTTGGGGTCCTGGGGGCTCTGTTGTAAGCCTGGGTGCTCTGTTGGGGTCCCGGGGGCTCTGTTGGCATCCCGGGGGCTCTGTTGGCATCCCGGGGGCTCTGTTGGGGTTTTTGGGGTCTTCGCTGGGGTCCTGGGGTCTCTGTTGAAGTCCCGGGGGCTCTGTTGAAGTCCCGGGGGCTCTGTTGAGGTCCCGGGTTCTTCTCTGGGGTAAAGGGGATCCCTGTTGGGGTCCTGGGGGCTCTGTTGTGGTCGTGGGGTCTCTGTTGTGGTCCTGGGGGCTCTGTTGGGGTAATGGGTGCTCTGTTGACGTCCTGGGGACCCTGTTGTGGTCCTGGAGGCTCTTTTCGGTTACTGAACGCTCATTTGAGGGTTTCGGATGCTCTGTGGGGGTCCCTGGGGCTCTGTGGCGGTCCCGGGGGCTGTGTTGTTGTTTTGGGGGCTCTGTTGTTGTCCTGGGGTCTTCACTGGTGTAATGGCGGCTCCTTTGGTGTCCCGCGGGCTCTGTTGGGGTCCTGGGAG
This sequence comes from Opisthocomus hoazin, assembly GCF_030867145.1. Taxonomy (NCBI): domain Eukaryota; kingdom Metazoa; phylum Chordata; class Aves; order Opisthocomiformes; family Opisthocomidae; genus Opisthocomus; species Opisthocomus hoazin. The sequence continues at coordinate 37,126 of NW_027449002.1, forward strand.
CTTGGTTCAGGTCCCGGGGGCTCTGTTGGGGTCCCGGGGGCTCTGTTGGGGTTCTGGGGGCTATGTGGTGGTTATTTTGGCACTGTTGGGTTCCTGGGGGCTCTGTTGTGGTCCCGGGGGCTCTGCTGTGATCCCTGGGGCTCTGTTGTGGTCCTGGAGGTCCTGTTCGTGTCTTCGGGGCTCTGTTGTGGTCCCGGGGGCTCTGTTGTTGTCCCGGGGGAGTCTGTTTGGCTTTTAGGGGCTCCGTTGTAGTCCTGGGGGCTCTGTTGGGGTCCCGGGGGCTCTGTTGGGGTCCCGGGGGCTCTGTTGGAGTCCCGGGGGCTCTGTTGGCATCCTCGGAGCTTGGTTCGGGTCCCGGGGGCTCCGCTGGGGTCCCGGGGGCTCCGTTCGTGTCCTTGGGGCTCCGTTCGTGTCCTGGGGGCTCTGTTGTTGTCCCGTGGGATCTGTTGGGGTCCTGCTGGCTCTGTTGGGGTCCTGCTGGCTCTGTTGGGGTCCCTTGGGATCTGTTGGGGTCCCGGGGGATCTGTTGGAGTCCCGGGGGCTCTGTTGGCATCCTCGGAGCTTGGTTCGGGTCCCGGGGGCTCCGCTGGGGTCCCGGGGGCTCCGTTCGTGTCCTTGGGGATCCGTTCGTGTCCTGGGGGCTCTATTGTTGTCCCGTGGGATCTGTTGGGGTCCTGCTGGCTCTGTTGGGGTCCTGCTGGCTCTGTTGGGGTCCCGCGGGCTCTGTTGGGGTCCCGCGGGCTCTGTTGGGTTCCCGGGGGCTCTGTTGGGGTCCCGGGGGCTCTGTTGGCGTCCCGGGGGCTCTGTTGGCGTCCTCGGAGCTTGGTTCGGGTCCCGGGGGCTCCGCTGGGGTCCAGGGGGCTCCGTTCGTGTTTTGGGGGCTCTGTTGTTCTCCTGCGGGCTCTGTTGGAGTCCCGCGGGCTCTGTTGGGGTCCCGCGGGCTCTGTTGGTGTCCCGGGAGCTTGGTTCGGGTTCTGGAGGCTCTGTTGGGGTCCTGGTGGCTCTGTTGGGGTCCCTGGGGCTCTGTTGGGGTCCCGGAGCCTTTGCTGGGGTCTTAGGGCTTCTGTTGGGGTCCCGGGGGGTCTCTTGGGGTCCCGAAGGATCTGTTGGGGTCCCGGGGGCTCTGTTGTAAGCCTGGGGTCTCAGTTGGGGTCCCGGGGGCTCTGTTGGATTCCTGGGAGCTCTGTTGGGGTCCCCGGGGCTCTGTTGTGATCCCCGGGGCTCTGTTGTGGTCCTGGAGGTCCTGTTCGTGTCTTGGGGGCTCTGTTGTGGTCCCGGGGGCTCTGTTGTTGTCCCGGGGGGGTCTGTTCGGGTTTTGGGGGCTCTGTTGGGGTCCTGGGGGCTCCGTTGGGGTCCTGGGGGCTCTGTTCGGCTCCTGGTTGCTCTGTTGGGGTCCCGGGGGCTCTGTTGGGGTCCCGCAGGCTCTGTTGAAGTCCCTGGGGCTCTGTTGAGGTCCCGGGGTCTTCGCTGGTGTAAAGGGGGTCCCTGTTGGGGTCCTGGGGGCTCTGTTGGTGTCCTGGGAGCTCTGTGGGGGTCCTGAGGTCTCTGTTGTCGTCCTGGGAGCTCTGTTCGGCTTCTGGGAGTACTGTTTGGGTCCTGGGGGCTCTGTTGGGGTCCTGGGGGCTCTGTTGGGGTCCCGGGAGCTTTGCTGGGGTGTTTGGGCTTCTGTTGGGGTCCCGTGGGCTCTGTTGGGGTCCCGAAGGCTCTGTTGGGGACCTTGGGGCTCTGTTGTAAGCCTGGGTGCTCTGTTGGGGTCCCGGGGGCTCTGTTGGCATCCCGGGGGCTCTGTTGGCGTTTTTGGGGTCTTCGCTGGGGTCCTGGGGTCTCTGTTGTTGTCCCGGGGGCTCTGTTGAAGTCCCGGGGTCTCTGTTGAGGTCCCGGGGTCTTCTCTGGGGTAAAGGGGGTCCCTGTTGGGGTCCTGGGGGCTCTGTTGGGGTAATGGGTGCTCTGTTGACGTCCTGGGGACCCTGTTGTGGTCCTGGGGGCTCTTTTCGGTTGCTGAACGCTCTGTTGAGGGTCCCGGGGGCTCTGTGGGGGTCCCGGGGGCTCTGTGGGGGTCCCGGGGGCTCTGTGGCGGTCCCAGGGGCTCTGTTGTTGTCCTGGGGTCTTCACTGGTGTAATGGCGGCTCCTTTGGTGTCCCGCGGGCTCTGTTGGGGTCCTGGGAGCTTGGTTCAGGTCCCGGGGGCTCTGTTGGAGTCCCGGGGGCTCTGTTGGGGTCCTGGGGCTTCTGTTGGTGTCCCGGGGGCTCTGTTCGATTTCTGGGGTCTCTGTTGTTCTCCCGGGGGCTCTGGTGGGGTCCCGGGGGATCTGTTGGGGTCCCTTGGGATCTGTTGGGCTCCCGGGGGATCTGTTGGAGTCCCGGGGGCTCTGTTGGCATCCTCGGAGCTTGGTTCGGGTCCCGGGGGCTCCGCTGGGGTCCCGGGGGCTCCGTTCGTGTCCTTGGGGCTCCGTTCGTGTCCTGGGGGCTCTGTTGTTGTCCCGTGGGATCTGTTGGGGTCCTGCTGGCTCTGTTGGGGTCCTGCTGGCTCTGTTGGGGTCCCTTGGGATCTGTTGGGGTCCCGGGGGATCTGTTGGAGTCCCGGGGGCTCTGTTGGCATCCTCGGAGCTTGGTTCGGGTCCCGGGGGCTCCGCTGGGGTCCCGGGGGCTCCGTTCGTGTCCTTGGGGATCCGTTCGTGTCCTGGGGGCTCTGTTGTTGTCCCGTGGGATCTGTTGGGGTCCTGCTGGCTCTGTTGGGGTCCTGCTGGCTCTGTTGGGGTCCCGGGGGCTCTGTTGGGGTCCCGGGGGCTCTGTTGGGGTCCCGGGGGCTCTGTTGGCGTCCCGGGGGCTCTGTTGGCGTCCTCGGAGCTTGGTTCGGGTCCCGGGGGCTCCGCTGGGGTCCAGGGGGCTCTGTTCGTGTCCTGGGGGCTCTGTTGTTCTCCTGCGGGCTCTGTTGGGGTCCCGCGGGCTCTGTTGGTGTCCCGGGAGCTTGGTTCGGGTTCTGGAGGCTCTGTTGGGGTCCTGGTGGCTCTGTTGGGGTCCCTGGGGCTCTGTTGGGGTCCCGGAGGCTTTGCCGGGGTCTTGGGGCTTCTGTTGGGGTCCCGGGGGATCTCTTGGGGTCCCAAAGGATCTGTTGGGGTCCCGGGGGCTCTGTTGTAAGCCTGGGGGCTCAGTTGGGGTCCCGGGGGCTCTGTTGGATTCCTGGGAGCTCTGTTGGGGTCCCCGGGGCTCTGTTGTGATCCCCGGGGCTCTGTTGTGGTCCCAGGGGCTCTGTTGTGGTCCTGGAGGTCCTGTTCGTGTCTTGGGGGCTCTGTTGTGGTCCCGGGGGCTCTGTTGTTGTCCCGGGGGGGTCTGTTCGGGTTTTGGGGGCTCCGTTGGGGTCCTGGGGGCTCCGTTGGGGTCCTGGGGGCTCTGTTCGGCTCCTGGTTGCTCTGTTGGGGTCCCGGGGGCTCTGTTGGGGTCCCGCAGGCTCTGTTGAAGTCCCTGGGGCTCTGTTGAGGTCCCGGGGTCTTCGCTGGTGTAAAGGGGGTCCCTGTTGGGGTCCTGGGGGCTCTGTTGGTGTCCTGGGAGCTCTGTGGGGGTCCTGAGGTCTCTGTTGTCGTCCTGGGAGCTCTGTTCGGCTTCTGGGAGTACTGTTTGGGTCCTGGGGGCTCTGTTGGGGTCCTGGGGGCTCTGTTGGGGTCCCGGGAGCTTTGCTGGGGTGTTTGGGCTTCTGTTGGGGTCCCGTGGGCTCTGTTGGGGTCCCGAAGGCTCTGTTGGGGACCTTGGGGCTCTGTTGTAAGCCTGGGTGCTCTGTTGGGGTCCTGGGGGCTCTGTTGACATCCCGGGGGCTCTGTTGGCGTTTTTGGGGTCTTCGCTGGGGTCCTGGGGTCTCTGTTGTTGTCCCGGGGGCTCTGTTGAAGTCCCGGGGTCTCTGTTGAGGTCCCGGGGTCTTCTCTGGGGTAAAGGGGGTCCCTGTTGGGGTCCCGGGGGCTCTGTGGGGGTCCCGGGGGCTCTGTGGGGGTCCCGGGGGCTCTGTGGCGGTCCCAGGGGCTCTGTTGTTGTCCTGGGGTCTTCACTGGTGTAATGGCGGCTCCTTTGGTGTCCCACGGGCTCTGTTGGGGTCCTGGGAGCTTGGTTCAGGTCCCGGGGGCTCTGTTGGAGTCCCGGGGGCTCTGTTGGGGTCCTGGGGCTTCTGTTGGTGTCCCGGGGGCTCTGTTCGATTTCTGGGGTCTCTGTTGTTCTCCCGGGGGCTCTGGTGGGGTCCCGGGGGATCTGTTGGGGTCCCTTGGGATCTGTTGGGCTCCCGGGGGATCTGTTGGAGTCCCGGGGGCTCTGTTGGCATCCTCGGAGCTTGGTTCGGGTCCCGGGGGCTCCGCTGGGGTCCCGGGGGCTCCGTTCGTGTCCTTGGGGCTCCGTTCGTGTCCTGGGGGCTCTGTTGTTGTCCCGTGGGATCTGTTGGGGTCCTGCTGGCTCTGTTGGGGTCCTGCTGGCTCTGTTGGGGTCCCTTGGGATCTGTTGGGGTCCCGGGGGATCTGTTGGAGTCCCGGGGGCTCTGTTGGCATCCTCGGAGCTTGGTTCGGGTCCCGGGGGCTCCGCTGGGGTCCCGGGGGCTCCGTTCGTGTCCTTGGGGATCCGTTCGTGTCCTGGGGGCTCTGTTGTTGTCCCGTGGGATCTGTTGGGGTCCTGCTGGCTCTGTTGGGGTCCCGGGGGCTCTGTTGGGGTCCCGGGGGCTCTGTTGGGGTCCCGGGGGCTCTGTTGGCGTCCCGGGGGCTCTGTTGGCGTCCTCGGAGCTTGGTTCGGGTCCCGGGGGCTCCGCTGGGGTCCAGGGGGCTCCGTTCGTGTCCTGGGGGCTCTGTTGTTCTCCCGCGGGCTCTGTTGGGGTCCCGCGGGCTCTGTTGGTGTCCCGGGAGCTTGGTTCGGGTTCTGGAGGCTCTGTTGGGGTCCTGGTGGCTCTGTTGGGGTCCCTGGGGCTCTGTTGGGGTCCCGGAGGCTTTGCCGGGGTCTTGGGGCTTCTGTTGGGGTCCCGGGGGATCTCTTGGGGTCCCAAAGGATCTGTTGGGGTCCCGGGGGCTCTGTTGTAAGCCTGGGGGCTCAGTTGGGGTCCCGGGGGCTCTGTTGGGGTCCCCGGGGCTCTGTTGTGATCCCCGGGGCTCTGTTGTGGTCCCAGGGGCTCTGTTGTGGTCCTGGAGGTCCTGTTCGTGTCTTGGGGGCTCTGTTGTGGTCCCGGGGGCTCTGTTGTTGTCCCGGGGGGGTCTGTTCGGGTTTTGGGGGCTCCGTTGGGGTCCTGGGGGCTTCGTTGGGGTCCTGGGGGCTCTGTTCGGCTCCTGGTTGCTCTGTTGGGGTCCCGGGGGCTCTGTTGGGGTCCCGCAGGCTCTGTTGAAGTCCCTGGGGCTCTGTTGAGGTCCCGGGGTCTTCGCTGGTGTAAAGGGGGTCCCTGTTGGGGTCCTGGGGGCTCTGTTGGTGTCCTGGGAGCTCTGTGGGGGTCCTGAGGTCTCTGTTGTCGTCCTGGGAGCTCTGTTCGGCTTCTGGGAGTACTGTTGGGGTCCTGGGGGCTCTGTTGGGGTCCTGGGGGCTCTGTTGGGGTCCCGGGAGCTTTGCTGGGGTGTTTGGGCTTCTGTTGGGGTCCCGTGGGCTCTGTTGGGGTCCCGAAGGCTCTGTTGGGGACCTTGGGGCTCTGTTGTAAGCCTGGGTGCTCTGTTGGGGTCCTGGGGGCTCTGTTGGCATCCCGGGGGCTCTGTTGGCGTTTTTGGGGTCTTCGCTGGGGTCCTGGGGTCTCTGTTGTTGTCCCGGGGGCTCTGTTGAAGTCCCGGGGTCTCTGTTGAGGTCCCGGGGTCTTCTCTGGGGTAAAGGGGGTCCCTGTTGGGGTCCTGGGGGCTCTGTTGGGGTCCTGGGGACCCTGTTGTGGTCCTGGGGGCTCTTTTTGGTTGCTGAACGCTCTGTTGAGGGTCCCGGGGGCTCTGTGGGGGTCCCGGGGGCTCTGTGGCGGTCCCGGGGGCTCTGTTGTTGTCCTGGGGTCTTCACTGGTGTAATGGCGGCTCCTTTGGTGTCCCGCGGGCTCTGTTGGGGTCCTGGGAGCTTGGTTCAGGTCCCGGGGGCTCTGTTGGGGTCCCGGGGGCTCTGTTGGGGTCCTGGGGCTTCTGTTGGTGTCCCGGGGGCTCTGTTCGAGTTCTGGGGTCTCTGTTGTTCTCCCGGGGGCTCTGGTGGGGTCCCGGGGGCTCTGTTGGGGTCCCTTGGGATCTGTTGGGGTCCCGGGGGCTCTGTTGGGGTTCTGGGGGCTATGTTGTGGTTGTTTTGGCTCTGTTGGGTTTCTGGGGGCTCTGTTGTGGTCCCGGCGGCTCTGCTGTGGTCCCAGGGGCTCTGTTGTGGTCCTGGAGGTCCTGTTCGTGTCTTCGAGGCTCTGTTGTGGTCCCGGGGGCTCTGTTGTTGTCCCGGGGGGGTCTGTTCGGGTCCTGGGGGCTCTGTTGGGGTCCTGGGGGCTCTGTTGGGGTCCCGGGGGCTCTGTTGGGGTCCCGCAGGCTCTGTTGGCGTCCTCGGAGCTTGGTTCGTGTCCCGGGGGCTCCGTTCGTGTCCCGGGGGCTCCGTTCGTGTCCCGGGGGCTCCGTTCGTGTCCCGGGGGCTCCGTTCGTGTCCCGGGGGCTCCGTTCGTGTCCCGCGGGCTCTGTTGGGGTCCCGCGGGCTCTGTTGGGGTCTCCGCGGGCTCTGTTGGGGTCTCCGCGGGCTCTGTTGGGGTCTCCGCGGGCTCTGTTGGGGTCTCCGCGGGCTCTGTTGTGGTCTCCGCGGGCTCTGTTGGGGTCCTGGGTTCTTAGTTCGAGTTCTGGGGTCTCTGTTGTTCTCCCGGGGGCTCTTTAGGGGTCCCGGGGAATCTGTAGGGGTCCCGGGGGCTCTGTTGGGGTTCTGGGGGCTCTGTTGTGGTTATTTTGGCTCTGTTGGGTTCCTGGGGGCTCTGTTGTGGTCCCGGGGGCTGTGTTGTGGTCCCAGGGGCTCTGTTGTGGTCCTGGAGGTCCTGTTCGTGTCTTGGGGGCTCTGTTGTGGTCCCGGGGGCTCTGTTGTTGTCCCGGGGGGGTCTGTTCGGGTTTTGGGGGCTCCGTTGGGGTCCCGGGGGCTCTGTTGGGGTCCCGCAGGCTCTGTTGGAGTCCCGGGGGCTCTGTTGGCATCCTCGGAGCTTGGTTCGGGTCCCGGGGGCTCCGTTCGTGTCCTGGGGGCTCCGTTCGTGTCCTGGGGGCTCCGTTCGTGTCCTGGGGGATCTATTGGGGTCCCGGGGGCTCTGTTGGGGTCCCGGGGGCTCTGTTGGGGTCCCGGGGGCTCTGTTGGGGTCCCGGGGGCTCTGTTGGGGTCCCGGGGGCTCTGTTGGCGTCCTCGGAGCTTGGTTCGGGTCCCGGGGGCTCTGTTGGTGTCCCGGGGGCTCTGTTGGGGTCCCGGGGGCTCTGTTGGGGTCCCGGGGGCTCTGTTGGGGTCCCGGGGGCTTTGCTGGGGTCCCGGGGCTTCTGTTGGGGTCCCGAAGGATCTGTTGGGGTCCCGAAGGATCTGTTGGGGTCCCGGGAACTTGGTTCGGGTTCTGGAGGCTCTGTTGGGGTCCTGGTGGCTCTGTTGGGGTCCCGGGGGCTCTGTTGGGGTCCCGGAGGCTTTGCTGGGGTCTTGGGGCTTCTGTTGGGGTCCCGGGGGGTCTCTTGGGGTCCCGAAGGATCTGTTGGGGTCCCGGGGGCTCTGTTGGGGTCCCGGGGGCTCTGTTGGATTCCTGGGAGCTCTGTTGGGGTCCCGGGGGCTCTGTTGGGGTTTTGGGGGTCTTCCTGGGGTCCTGGGGTCTCTGTTGTCGTCCCGGGGGCTCTGTTGTCGTCACGGGGGCTCTGTTGTGGTCCTGGGGCATCTGTTCAGGTTTTGGGGGCTCTGTTGTTCCCCTGGGGTCTCTGTTGGGGTCCCGGGGGCTCTGTTGGGTTTCTGGGGCCTCTGTGCTGGTTTTTGGGGGCTTTGTTGTTCTCCTGGGGGCTTTGTTGGGGTCCTGGGGCCTCTGTTGGGGTCCTGGGGGCTCTGTTGGGGTCCTGGGGTCTCTGTTGGGGTCCTGGGGGCTCTGTTCGAGTTCTGGGGTCTCTGTTGTTCTCCCGGGGGCTCTGTAGGGGTCCCCGGGGTATCTGTTGGGGTCCCTTGGGATCTGTTGGGGTCCCGGGGGCTCTGTTGGGCTTCTGGGTGCTCTGTTGTGGTTATTTTGGCTCTGTTGGGTTCCTGGGGGCTCTGTTGTGGTCCCGGGGACTGTGTTGTGGTCCCGGGGACTGTGTTGTGGTCCCGGGGGCTCTGTTGTGGTCCCGGGGGCTCTGTTGTGGTCCCGGGGGCTCTGTTGTGGTCCCAGGGGCTCTGTTGTGGTCCTGGAGGTCCTGTTCGTGTCTTGGGGGCTCTGTTGTGATCCCGTGGGCTCTGTTGTTGTCCCGGGGGAGTCTGTTCGGGTTTTGGGGGCTCCGTTGTGGTCCTGGGGGCTCTGTTGGGGTCCTGGGGTCTCTGTTCGGCTCCTGGTTGCTCTGTTGGGGTCCCGGGGGCTCTGTTGGGGTCCCGCAGGCTCTGTTGGTGTCCCGGGGGCTCTGTTGGCGTCCTCGGAGCTTGGTTCGTGTCCCGGGGGCTCCGTTCATGTCCCGGGGGCTCTGTTGGGGTCCTGCGGGCTCTGTTGGGGTCCTGCTGGCTCTGTTGGGGTCCCGGGGGCTCTGTTGGCGTCCCGGGGGCTCTGTTGGCGTCCCGGGGGCTCTGTTGGCGTCCTCGGAGCTTGGTTCGGGTCCCGGGGGCTCCGCTGGGGTCCAGGGGTCTCTGTTCGTGTCCTGGGGGCTCTGTTGTTCTCCTGCGGGCTCTGTTGGGGTCCCGCAAGCTCTGTTGGGGTCCCGCGGGCTCTGTTGGGGTCCCGGGAGCTTGATTCGGGTTCTGGAGGCTCTGTTGGGGTCCTGGTGGCTCTGTTGGGGTCCCTGGGGCTCTGTTGGGGTCCCGGAGGCTTTGCTGCGGTCTTGGGGCTTCTGTTGGGGTCTCGGGGGGTCTCTTGGGGTCCCGAAGGATCTGTTGGGGTCCCGGGGGCTCTGTTGTAAGCCTGGGGGCTCAGTTGGGGTCCCGGGGGCTCTGTTGGATTCCTGGGAGTTCTGTTGGGGTCCCCGGGGCTCTGTTGTGATCCCCGGGGCTCTGTTGTGGTCCCCGGGGCTCTGTTGTGGTCCCCGGGGCTCTGTTGTGGTCCTGGAGGTCCTGTTCGTGTCTTGGGGGCTCTGTTGTGGTCCCGGGGGCTCTGTTGTTGTCCCGGGGGGGTCTGTTCGGGTTTTGGGGGCTCCGTTGGGGTCCTGGGGGCTCTGTTCGGCTCCTGGTTGCTCTGTTGGGGTCCCGGGGGCTCTGTTGGGGTCCCGCAGGCTCTGTTGAAGTCCCTGGGGCTCTGTTGAGGTCCCGGGGTCTTCGCTGGTGTAAAGGGGGTCCCTGTTGGGGTCCTGGGGGCTCTGTTGGTGTCCTGGGAGCTCTGTGGGGGTCCTGAGGTCTCTGTTGTCGTCCTGGGAGCTCTGTTCGGCTTCTGGGAGTACTGTTTGGGTCCTGGGGGCTCTGTTGGGGTCCTGGGGGCTCTGTTGGGGTCCCGGGAGCTTTGCTGGGGTGTTTGGGCTTCTGTTGGGGTCCCGTGGGCTCTGTTGGGGTCCCGAAGGCTCTGTTGGGGACCTTGGGGCTCTGTTGTAAGCCTGGGTGCTCTGTTGGGGTCCCGGGGGCTCTGTTGGCATCCCGGGGGCTCTGTTGGCGTTTTTGGGGTCTTCGCTGGGGTCCTGGGGTCTCTGTTGTTGTCCCGGGGGCTCTGTTGAAGTCCCGGGGTCTCTGTTGAGGTCCCGGGGTCTTCTCTGGGGTAAAGGGGGTCCCTGTTGGGGTCCTGGGGACTCTGTTGGGGTCGTGGGGGCTCTGTTGTGGTCCTGGGGGCTCTGTTGGGGTAATGGGTGCTCTGTTGACGTCCTGGGGACACTGTTGTGGTCCTGGGGGCTCTTTTTGGTTGCTGAACGCTCTGTTGAGGGTCCCGGGGGCTCTGTGGCGGTCCCGGGGGCTCTGTGGCGGTCCCGGGGGCTCTGTGGCGGTCCCGGGGGCTCTGTGGCGGTCCCGGGGGCTCTGTGGCGGTCCCGGGGGCTCTGTTGTTGTCCTGGGGTCTTCACTGGTGTAATGGCGGCTCCTTTGGTGTCCCGCGGGCTCTGTTGGGGTCCTGGGAGCTTGGTTCAGGTCCCGGGGGCTCTGTTGGGGTCCCGGGGGCTCTGTTGGGGTCCTGGGGCTTCTGTTGGTGTCTCGGGGGCTCTGTTCGAGTTCTGGGGTCTCTGTTGTTCTCCCGGGGGCTCTGGTGGGGTCCCGGGGGCTCTGGTGGGGTCCCGGGGGCTCTGGTGGGGTCCTCGGAGCTTGGTTCGGGTTCTGGGGGTTCCGTTCGTGTCCCGGGGGTTCCGTTCGTGTCCCGGGGGCTCCGTTCGTGTCCTGGGAGCTCTGTTGGGGTCCCGAAGGCTCTGTTGGGGTCCTGGGGGCTCTGTTGTAAGCCTGGGTGCTCTGTTGGGGTCCCGGGGGCTCTGTTGGCATCCCGGGGGCTCTGTTGGGGTTTTTGGGGTCTTCGCTGGGGTCCTGGGGTCTCTGTTGAAGTCCCGGGGGCTCTGTTGAAGTCCCGGGGGCTCTGTTGAGGTCCCAGGGTCTTCTCTGGGGTAAAGGGGGTCCCTGTTGGGGTCCTGGGGGCTCTGTTGTGGTCGTGGGGGCTCTGTTGTGGTCCTGGGGGCTCTGTTGGGGTAATGGGTGCTCTGTTGACGTCCTGGGGACCCTGTTGTGGTCCTGGGGGCTCTTTTCGGTTCCTGAACGCTCTGTTGAGGGTCCCGGGGGCTCTGTGGGGGTCCCGGGGGCTCTGTGGCGGTCCCGGGGGCTCTGTTCTTGTCTTGGGGGCTCTGTTGTTGTCCTGGGGTCTTCACTGGTGTAATGGCGGCTCCTTTGGTGTCCCGCGGGCTCTGTTGGGGTCCTGGGAGCTTGGTTCAGGTCCCGGGGGCTCTGTTGGGGTCCCGGGGGCTCTGTTGGGGTCCCGGGGGCTATGTTGTGGTTATTTTGGCTCTGTTGGGTTCCTGGCAGCTCCGTTGTGGTCACGGGGGCTCTGCTGTGATCCCTGGGGCTCTGTTGTGGTCCTGGAGGTCCTGTTCGTGTCTTCAGGGCTCTGTTGTTGTCCCGGGGGCTCTGTTGTTGTCCCGGGGGGGTCTGTTCGGGTTTTGGGGCCTCCGTTGTAGTCCTGGGGGCTCTGTTGGGGTCCTGGGGGCTCTGTTGGGGTCCCGGGGGATCTGTTGGGGTCCCGGGGGATCTGTTGGGGTCCCGGGGGCTCTGTTGGCATCCTCGGAGCTTGGTTCGTGTCCCGGGGGCTCCGCTGGGGTCCTGGGGGCTCTGTTGTTGTCCCGTGGGATCTGTTGGGGTCCTGCTGGCTCTGTTGGGGTCCTGCTGGCTCTGTTGGGGTCCAGCGGGCTCTGTTGGAGTCCCGGGGGCTCTGTTGGCATCCTCGGAGCTTGGTTCGAGTTCCGGGGGCTCCGTTCGTGTCCTGGGGGCTCCGTTCGTGTCCTGGGGGATCTGTTGGGGTCCCGCTGGCTCTGTTGGGGTCCCGCTGGCTCTGTTGGGGTCCCGCTGGCTCTGTTGGGGTCCCGCTGGCTCTGTTGGGGTCCCGCTGGCTCTGTTGGTGTCCCGCGGGCTCTGTTGGGGTCCCGGGGGCTCTGTTGGCGTCCTCGGAGCTTGGTTCGGGTCCCGGGGGCTCTGTTGGGGTTTCGGGGGATTTGCTGGGGTCCTGGGGCTTCTGTTGGGGTCCCGGGGGCTCTCTTGGGGTCCCGAAGGATCTGTTAAGGTCCCGGGGGCTCTGTTGTAAGCCTGGGTGCTCTGTTGGGGTCCTGGGGGCTCTGTTGGGGTCCTGGGGGGTCTGTTCGAGTTCTGGGGTCTCTGTTGTTCTCCCGGGGGCTCTGTAAAGGTCCCCGGGGTATCTGTTGGGGTCCCGGGGTATCTGTTGGGGTCCCGGGGGCTCTGTTGGGGTTCTGGGTGCTCTGTTGTGGTTATTTTGCCTCTGTTGGGTTCCTGGGGGCTCTGCTGTGGTCCCGGGGGCTCTGCTGTGGTCCCGGGGGCTCTGTTGTGGTCCCGGGGGCTCTGTTGTGGTCCCGGGGGCTCTGTTGTGGTCCCAGGGGCTCTGTTGTGGTCCTGGAGGTCCTGTTCGTGTCTTCGGGGCTCTGTTGTGGTCCCGGGGGCTCTGTTGTTGTCCCGGGGCGGTCTGTTCGGGTTTTGGGGGCTCTGTTGGGGTCCCGGGGGCTCTGTTGGGGTCCCGGGGGCTCTGTTGGTGTCCCGGGGGCTCTGTTGGTGTCCCGGGGGCTCTGTTGGGGTCCCGGGGGATCTGTTGGGGTCCCGGGGGCTCTGTTGGCATCCTCGGAGCTTGGTTCGTGTCCCGGGGGCTCCGCTGGGGTCCTGCGGGCTCTGTTGGGGTCCTGCTGGCTCTGTTGGGGTCCTGCTGGCTCTGTTGGGGTCCAGCGGGCTCTGTTGGGGTCCCGGGGGCTCTGTTGGGGTCCCGGGGGCTCTGTTGGCGTCCTCGGAGCTTGGTTCGGGTCCCGGGGGCTCCGCTGGGGTCCAGGGGGCTCCGTTCGTGTTCTGGGGGCTCTGTTGTTCTCCCGGGGGCTCTGTTGGGGTCCCGCGGGCTCTGTTGGGGTCCCGCGGGCTTGTTGGGGTCCCGGGAACTTGGTTCGGGTTCTGGAGGCTCTGTTGGGGTCCCGGGGGCTCTGTTGGGGTCCCGGGGGCTCTGTTGGGGTCCCGGGGGATCTGTTGGCATCCTCGGAGCTTGGTTCGTGTCCCGGGGGCTCTGTTGTTGTCCCGTGGGATCTGTTGGGGTCCTGCTGGCTGTGTTGGGGTCCTGCTGGCTGTGTTGGGGTCCAGCGGGCTCTGTTGGGGTCCCGGGGGCTCTGTTGGGGTCCCGGGGGCTCTGTTGGGGTCCCGGGGGCTCTGTTGGCGTCCTCGGAGCTTGGTTCGGGTCCCGGGGTATCCGCTGGGGTCCAGGGGGCTCCGTTCGTGTCCTGGTTGCTCTGTTGTTCTCCCGGGGGCTCTGTTGTTCTCCCGCGGGCTCTGTTGTTCTCCCGCGGGCTCTGTTGGGGTCCCGCGGGCTCTGTTGGGGTCCCGGGAACTTGGTTCGGGTTCTGGAGGCTCTGTTGGGGTCCTGGTGGCTCTGTTGGGGTCCCTGGGGCTCTGTTGGGGTCCCGTGGGCTTTGCTGGGGTCTTGGGGCTTCTGTTGGGGTCCCGGGGTGTCTCTTGGGGTCCCGAAGGATCTGTTAAGTTCCCGGGGGCTCTGTTGTAAGCCTGGGGGCTCTGTTGGGGTCCCGGGGGCTCTGTTGGATTCCTGGGAGCTCTGTTGGGGTCCCGGGGGCTCTGTTGGTGTTTTTGGGGTCTTCGCTGGGGTCCTGGGGTCTCTGTTGTCGTTCCGGGGGCTCTGTTGTCGTCCCGGGGGCTCTGTTGGTGTCCTGGGGCATCTGTTCGGGTTTTGGGGTCTCTGTTGTTCCCCTGGGGGCTCTGTTGGGGTCCCGGGGCCTCTGTTGTTGTCCCGGGGGGGTCTGTTCGGGTTTTGGGGGCTCCGTTGTGTTCCTGGGTGCTCCGTTGGGGTCCTGGGGGCTCTGTTCGGCTCCTGGTTGCTCTGTTGGGGTCCCGGGGGCTCTGTTGGCGTCCTCGGAGCTTGGTTCGGGTTCTGGGGGCTCCGTTCGTGTCCCGGGGGCTCCGTTCGTGTCCCGGGGGCTCCGTTCGTGTCCCGGGGGCTCCGTTCGTGTCCCGGGGGCTCCGTTCGTGTCCCGGGGGCTCCGTTCGTGTCCTGCGGGCTCTGTTGGGGTCCTGCGGGCTCTGTTGGGGTCCTGCGGGCTCTGTTGGGGTCCTGCGGGGTCTGTTGGGGTCCTGAAGTCTCTGTTGGGTTCCTGGGGGCTCTGTTTGGATCTTGGGAACTCTGTTGGGGTCCCGGGGGCTCTGTTGAAGTCCCTGGGGCTCTGTTGAGGTCCCGGGGTCTTCGCTGGTGTAAAGGGGGTCCCTGTTGGGGTCCTGGGGGCTCTGTTGTTTTCCTGAGGGCTCTGTTGGTGTCCTGGGAGCTCTGTGGGGGTCCTGAGGTCTCTGTTGGGGTCCTGGGAGCTCTGTTGGGGTCCTGGGGGCTCTGTTGGGGTCCTGGGGGCTCTGTTGGGGTCCCGGGGGCTTTGCTGGGGTCTTGGGGCTTCTGTTGGGGTCCCGTGGGCTCTGTTGGGGTCCCGAAGGCTCTGTTGGGGTCCCGGGGGCTCTGTTGGCATCCCGGGGGCTCTGTTGGGGTTTTTGGGGTCTTCGCTGGGGTCCTGGGGTCTCTGTTGAAGTCCCGGGGGCTCTGTTGAAGTCCCGGGGGCTCTGTTGAGGTCCCGGGGTCTTCTCTGGGGTAAAGGGGGTCTCTGTTGGTGTCCTGGGGGCACTGTTGGTGTCCCGGTGGCTCTGTTGGGGTCCCGCAGGCTCTGTTGGGGTCCTGGGGGCTCTGTTGGGGTCCTGGGGGCTTAGTTCGAGTTCTGGGGTCTCTGTTGTTCTCCCGGGGGCTCTGTAGGGGTCCCGGGGGCTCTGTTGGGGTCCCGGGGGCTCTGTTGGGGTCCCTGGGTCTCTGTTGGGGTTCTGGGGGCTCTGTTGTCGTTATTTTGGCTCTGTTGGGTTCCTGGGGGCTCTGTTGTGGTCCCGGGGGCTGTGTTGTGGTCCCAGGGGCTCTGTTGTGGTCCTGGAGGTCCTGTTCGTGTCTTGGGGGCTCTGTTGTGGTCCCGGGGGCTCTGTTGTTGTCCCGGGGGGGTCTGTTCGGGTTTTGGGGGCTCCGTTGGGGTCCCGGGGGCTCTGTTGGGGTCCCGCAGGCTCTGTTGGAGTCCCGGGGGCTCTGTTGGCATCCTCGGAGCTTGGTTCGAGTTCCGGGGGCTCCGCTGGGGTCCTGGGGGCTCTGTAGGGGTCCTGGGAGCTTGGTTCAGGTCCCGGGGGCTCTGTTGGGGTCCCGGGGGCTCTGTTGGGGTCCCGGGGGCTCTGTTGGGGTCCCGGGGGCTATGTTGTGGTTATTTTGGCTCTGTTGGGTTCCTGGCAGCTCCGTTGTGGTCACGGGGGCTCTGCTGTGATCCCTGGGGCTCTGTTGTGGTCCTGGAGGTCCTGTTCGTGTCTTCAGGGCTCTGTTGTGGTCCCGGGGGCTCTGTTGTTGTCCCGGGGGGGTCTGTTCGGGTTTTGGGGCCTCCGTTGTAGTCCTGGGGGCTCTGTTGGGGTCCTGCGGGCTCTGTTGGGGTCCTGCGGGCTCTGTTGGGGTCCTGCGGGCTCTGTTGGGGTCCTGCGGGGTCTGTTGGGGTCCTGAAGTCTCTGTTGGGTTCCTGGGGGCTCTGTTTGGATCTTGGGAACTCTGTTGGGGTCCCGGGGGCTCTGTTGAAGTCCCTGGGGCTCTGTTGAGGTCCCGGGGTCTTCGCTGGTGTAAAGGGGGTCCCTGTTGGGGTCCTGGGGGCTCTGTTGTTTTCCTGAGGGCTCTGTTGGTGTCCTGGGAGCTCTGTGGGGGTCCTGAGGTCTCTGTTGGGGTCCTGGGAGCTCTGTTGGGGTCCTGGGGGCTCTGTTGGGGTCCTGGGGGCTCTGTTGGGGTCCCGGGGGCTTTGCTGGGGTCTTGGGGCTTCTGTTGGGGTCCCGTGGGCTCTGTTGGGGTCCCGAAGGCTCTGTTGGGGTCCCGGGGGCTCTGTTGGCATCCCGGGGGCTCTGTTGGGGTTTTTGGGGTCTTCGCTGGGGTCCTGGGGTCTCTGTTGAAGTCCCGGGGGCTCTGTTGAAGTCCCGGGGGCTCTGTTGAGGTCCCGGGGTCTTCTCTGGGGTAAAGGGGGTCTCTGTTGGTGTCCTGGGGGCACTGTTGGTGTCCCGGTGGCTCTGTTGGGGTCCCGCAGGCTCTGTTGGGGTCCTGGGGGCTCTGTTGGGGTCCTGGGGGCTTAGTTCGAGTTCTGGGGTCTCTGTTGTTCTCCCGGGGGCTCTGTAGGGGTCCCCGGGGGCTCTGTTGGGGTCCCGGGGGCTCTGTTGGGGTCCCTGGGTCTCTGTTGGGGTTCTGGGGGCTCTGTTGTCGTTATTTTGGCTCTGTTGGGTTCCTGGGGGCTCTGTTGTGGTCCCGGGGGCTGTGTTGTGGTCCCAGGGGCTCTGTTGTGGTCCTGGAGGTCCTGTTCGTGTCTTGGGGGCTCTGTTGTGGTCCCGGGGGCTCTGTTGTTGTCCCGGGGGGGTCTGTTCGGGTTTTGGGGGCTCCGTTGGGGTCCCGGGGGCTCTGTTGGGGTCCCGCAGGCTCTGTTGGAGTCCCGGGGGCTCTGTTGGCATCCTCGGAGCTTGGTTCGAGTTCCGGGGGCTCCGCTGGGGTCCTGGGGGCTCTGTAGGGGTCCTGGGAGCTTGGTTCAGGTCCCGGGGGCTCTGTTGGGGTCCCGGGGGCTCTGTTGGGGTCCCGGGGGCTCTGTTGGGGTCCCGGGGGCTATGTTGTGGTTATTTTGGCTCTGTTGGGTTCCTGGCAGCTCCGTTGTGGTCACGGGGGCTCTGCTGTGATCCCTGGGGCTCTGTTGTGGTCCTGGAGGTCCTGTTCGTGTCTTCAGGGCTCTGTTGTGGTCCCGGGGGCTCTGTTGTTGTCCCGGGGGGGTCTGTTCGGGTTTTGGGGCCTCCGTTGTAGTCCTGGGGGCTCTGTTGGGGTCCTGGGGGCTCTGTTGGTGTCCCGGGGGATCTGTTGGGGTCCCGGGGGATCTGTTGGGGTCCCGGGGGCTCTGTTGGCATCCTCGGAGCTTGGTTCGTGTCCCGGGGGCTCCGCTGGGGTCCTGGGGGCTCTGTTGTTGTCCCGTGGGATCTGTTGGGGTCCTGCTGGCTCTGTTGGGGTCCTGCTGGCTCTGTTGGGGTCCAGCGGGCTCTGTTGGAGTCCCGGGGGCTCTGTTGGCATCCTCGGAGCTTGGTTCGAGTTCCGGGGGCTCCGCTGGGGTCCTGGGGACTCCGTTCGTGTCCTGGGGGCTCCGTTCGTGTCCTGGGGGCTCCGTTCGTGTCCTGGGGGCTCCGTTCGTGTCCTGGGGGCTCCGTTCGTGTCCTGGGGGATCTGTTGGGGTCCCGCTGGCTCTGTTGGGGTCCCGGGGGCTCTGTTGGGGTCCCGGGGGCTATGTTGTGGTTATTTTGGCTCTGTTGGGTTCCTGGCAGCTCCGTTGTGGTCACGGGGGCTCTGCTGTGATCCCTGGGGCTCTGTTGTGGTCCTGGAGGTCCTGTTCGTGTCTTCAGGGCTCTGTTGTGGTCCCGGGGGCTCTGTTGTTGTCCCGGGGGGGTCTGTTCGGGTTTTGGGGCCTCCGTTGTAGTCCTGGGGGCTCTATTGGGGTCCTGGGGGCTCTGTTGGTGTCCCGGGGGATCTGTTGGGGTCCCGGGGGATCTGTTGGGGTCCCGGGGGCTCTGTTGGCATCCTCGGAGCTTGGTTCGTGTCCCGGGGGCTCCGCTGGGGTCCTGGGGGCTCTGTTGTTGTCCCGTGGGATCTGTTGGGGTCCTGCTGGCTCTGTTGGGGTCCTGCTGGCTCTGTTGGGGTCCAGCGGGCTCTGTTGGAGTCCCGGGGGCTCTGTTGGCATCCTCGGAGCTTGCTTCGAGTTCCGGGGGCTCCGCTGGGGTCCTGGGGGCTCCGTTCGTGTCCTGGGGGCTCCGTTCGTGTCCTGGGGGCTCCGTTCGTGTCCTGGGGGCTCCGTTCGTGTCCTGGGGGCTCCGTTCGTGTCCTGGGGGATCTGTTGGGGTCCCGCTGGCTCTGTTGGGGTCCCGCTGGCTCTGTTGGGGTCCCGCTGGCTCTGTTGGGGTCCCGCTGGCTCTGTTGGGGTCCCGCTGGCTCTGTTGGTGTCCCGCGGGCTCTGTTGGGGTCCCGGGGGCTCTGTTGGCGTCCTCGGAGCTTGGTTCGGGTCCCGGGGGCTCTGTTGGGGTTTCGGGGGATTTGCTGGGGTCCTGGGGCTTCTGTTGGGGTCCCGGGGGCTCTCTTGGGGTCCCGAAGGATCTGTTAAGGTCCCGGGGGCTCTGTTGTAAGCCTGGGGGCTCTGTTGGGGTCCTGGGGGCTCTGTTGGGGTCCTGGGGGGTCTGTTCGAGTTCTGGGGTCTCTGTTGTTCTCCCGGGGGCTCTGTAAAGGTCCCCGGGGTATCTGTTGGGGTCCCGGGGTATCTGTTGGGGTCCCGGGGGCTCTGTTGGGGTTCTGGGTGCTCTGTTGTGGTTATTTTGCCTCTGTTGGGTTCCTGGGGGCTCTGTTGTGGTCCCGGGGGCTCTGCTGTGATCCCGGGGGCTCTGTTGTGGTCCCGGGGGCTCTGTTGTGGTCCCAGGGGCTCTGTTGTGGTCCTGGAGGTCCTGTTCGTGTCTTCGGGGCTCTGTTGTGGTCCCGGGGGCTCTGTTGTTGTCCCGGGGCGGTCTGTTCGGGTTTTGGGGGCTCTGTTGGGGTCCCGGGGGCTCTGTTGGGGTCCCGGGGGATCTGTTGGCATCCTCGGAGCTTGGTTCGTGTCCCGGGGGCTCTGTTGTTGTCCCGTGGGATCTGTTGGGGTCCTGCTGGCTGTGTTGGGGTCCCGGGGGCTCTGTTGGGGTCCCGGGGGCTCTGTTGGGGTCCCGGGGGCTCTGTTGGGGTCCCGGGGGCTCTGTTGGGGTCCCGGGGGCTCTGTTGGCGTCCTCGGAGCTTGGTTCGGGTCCCGGGGTATCCGCTGGGGTCCAGGGGGCTCCGTTCGTGTCCTGGTTGCTCTGTTGTTCTCCCGGGGGCTCTGTTGTTCTCCCGCGGGCTCTGTTGGGGTCCCGCGGGCTCTGTTGGGGTCCCGGGAACTTGGTTCGTGTTCTGGAGGCTCTGTTGGGGTCCTGGTGGCTCTGTTGGGGTCCCTGGGGCTCTGTTGGGGTCCCGTGGGCTTTGCTGGGGTCTTGGGGCTTCTGTTGGGGTCCCGGGGTGTCTCTTGGGGTCCCGAAGGATCTGTTAAGTTCCCGGGGGCTCTGTTGTAAGCCTGGGGGCTCTGTTGGGGTCCCGGGGGCTCTGTTGGATTCCTGGGAGCTCTGTTGGGGTCCCGGGGGCTCTGTTGGTGTTTTTGGGGTCTTCGCTGGGGTCCTGGGGTCTCTGTTGTCGTTCCGGGGGCTCTGTTGTCGTCCCGGGGGCTCTGTTGGTGTCCTGGGGCATCTGTTCGGGTTTTGGGGTCTCTGTTGTTCCCCTGGGGGCTCTGTTGGGGTCCCGGGGCCTCTGTTGTTGTCCCGGGGGGGTCTGTTCGGGTTTTGGGGGCTCCGTTGTGTTCCTGGGTGCTCCGTTGGGGTCCTGGGGGCTCTGTTCGGCTCCTGGTTGCTCTGTTGGGGTCCCGGGGGCTCTGTTGGCGTCCTCGGAGCTTGGTTCGGGTTCTGGGGGCTCCGTTCGTGTCCCGGGGGCTCCGTTCGTGTCCCGGGGGCTCCGTTCGTGTCCTGGGGGCTCTGTTGGGGTCCCGCGGGCTCTGTTGGGTTCCTGCGGGCTCTGTTGGGGTCTTGCTGGCTCTGTTGGGGTCCTGAAGTTTCTGTTGGGTTCCTGGGGGCTCTGTTTGGATCTTGGGAACTCTGTTGGGGTCCCGGGGGCTCTGTTGAAGTCCCGGGGGCTCTGTTGAGGTCCCGGGGTCTTCGCTGGGGTAAAGGGGGTCCCTGTTGGGGTCCTGGGGGCTCTGTTGGGGTCCTGGGGTCTTCGCTGGGGTAATGTGTGCTCTGTTGAGGTCCTGGGGACCCTGTTGGTGTCCTGGGGGCTCTGTTGGGTACCTGGGGGCTCTGTTGTTGTCCTGGGGCCTCTGTTGTTGTCCTGGGGGCTCTGTTGGGGTAGCGGGGGCTCTGTTGGGGTTCTGGGGGCTCTGTTGGTGTCCTGAAAGCTCTGTTCGGGTTCTGGGGTCTTTGTTGGGGTCCTGCGGGTTCTGTTGGGGTCCTGGGTGCTCCGTGGTGGTCCTGGGGGCTCTGTTGTTTTTTTGGCAGCTTTATTGTTGTCCTGGGGCCTCTGTTGGTGTCCTGGGGGCTCTGTTGGGGTCCTGGCGGCTCTGTTGGAATCCTGGGGGTTCTGTTGGGATTCTTGGGGTTCTCTTTGAATTCTGGGGTCTCTGTTGGGGTCCCGGGGGCTCTGTTGGGGTCCTGGGGCATCTGTTCGGGTTTTGGAGGCTCTGTTGTTCCCCTGGGGGTTCTGTTGGGGTCCTAAGGGTTCTTTTGGGGTCCTGGGGTCTCTGTTGTGGTCCCGGGGGCTCTGTTATGGTCCTGGAGGCTCTGTTGTGCTGCTGGGGGCTCTGTTGTGCTGCTGGGGGCTCTGTTGTTGTCCTGGGGCCTCTGTGGTTGTCCTAGGGTCTCTGTTGGTGCCCTATGGGCTCTGTTGTTGTTCCGGGGGCTCTGTTTGCGTCCTGGGGTTTCTGTTGTGATCCAGGGGTTTCTGTTGTGATCCTGGGGGCTCTGTTCAGGTCCTGGGGGCTCTGTTCAGGTCCTGGGGGCTCTGTTGTGGTCCTGGGGGCTCTGTTGTTTTCCTGAGGTCTCTGTTGTCGTCCTGGGAGCTCTGTTCGGCTTCTGGGAGTTCTGTTGGTGTCCTGAAGGCTCTGTTGGGGTCCTGGGGGCTCTGTTGGGGTCCTGGGGGCTCTGTTGGGGTCCTGGGGGCTCTGTTGGGGTCCTGGGGGCTCTGTTGGGGTCCTGGGGGCTCTGTTGGGGTCCCGGGGGCTTTGCTGGGGTCTTGGGGCTTCTGTTGGGGTCCCGTGGGCTCTGTTGGGGTCCCGAAGGCTCTGTTGGGGTCCTGGGGGCTCTGTTGTAAGCCTGGGTGCTCTGTTGGGGTCCCGGGGGCTCTGTTGGCATCCCGGGGGCTCTGTTGGCATCCCGGGGGCTCTGTTGGGGTTTTTGGGGTCTTCGCTGGGGTCCTGGGGTCTCTGTTGAAGTCCCGGGGGCTCTGTTGAAGTCCCGGGGGCTCTGTTGAGGTCCCGGGTTCTTCTCTGGGGTAAAGGGGATCCCTGTTGGGGTCCTGGGGGCTCTGTTGTGGTCCTGGGGGCTCTGTTGGGGTCCTGGGGGCTCTGTGGCGGTCCCGGGGGCTCTGTTGGCATCCCGGGGGCTCTGTTGGGGTTTTTGGGGTCTTCGCTGGGGTCCTGGGGTCTCTGTTGAAGTCCCGGGGGCTCTGTTGAAGTCCCGGGGGCTCTGTTGAGGTCCCGGGGTCTTCTCTGGGGTAAAGGGGGTCTCTGTTGGTGTCCTGGGGGCACTGTTGGTGTCCCGGTGGCTCTGTTGGGGTCCCGCAGGCTCTGTTGGGGTCCTGGGGGCTCTGTTGGGGTCCTGGGGGCTTAGTTCGAGTTCTGGGGTCTCTGTTGTTCTCCCGGGGGCTCTGTAGGGGTCCCGGGGGCTCTGTTGGGGTCCCGGGGGCTCTGTTGGGGTCCCTGGGTCTCTGTTGGGGTTCTGGGGGCTCTGTTGTCGTTATTTTGGCTCTGTTGGGTTCCTGGGGGCTCTGTTGTGGTCCCGGGGGCTGTGTTGTGGTCCCAGGGGCTCTGTTGTGGTCCTGGAGGTCCTGTTCGTGTCTTGGGGGCTCTGTTGTGGTCCCGGGGGCTCTGTTGTTGTCCCGGGGGGGTCTGTTCGGGTTTTGGGGGCTCCGTTGGGGTCCCGGGGGCTCTGTTGGGGTCCCGCAGGCTCTGTTGGAGTCCCGGGGGCTCTGTTGGCATCCTCGGAGCTTGGTTCGAGTTCCGGGGGCTCCGCTGGGGTCCTGGGGGCTCTGTAGGGGTCCTGGGAGCTTGGTTCAGGTCCCGGGGGCTCTGTTGGGGTCCCGGGGGCTCTGTTGGGGTCCCGGGGGCTCTGTTGGGGTCCCGGGGGCTATGTTGTGGTTATTTTGGCTCTGTTGGGTTCCTGGCAGCTCCGTTGTGGTCACGGGGGCTCTGCTGTGATCCCTGGGGCTCTGTTGTGGTCCTGGAGGTCCTGTTCGTGTCTTCAGGGCTCTGTTGTGGTCCCGGGGGCTCTGTTGTTGTCCCGGGGGGGTCTGTTCGGGTTTTGGGGCCTCCGTTGTAGTCCTGGGGGCTCTGTTGGGGTCCTGGGGGCTCTGTTGGTGTCCCGGGGGATCTGTTGGGGTCCCGGGGGATCTGTTGGGGTCCCGGGGGATCTGTTGGGGTCCCGGGGGCTCTGTTGGCATCCTCGGAGCTTGGTTCGTGTCCCGGGGGCTCCGCTGGGGTCCTGGGGGCTCTGTTGTTGTCCCGTGGGATCTGTTGGGGTCCTGCTGGCTCTGTTGGGGTCCTGCTGGCTCTGTTGGGGTCCAGCGGGCTCTGTTGGAGTCCCGGGGGCTCTGTTGGCATCCTCGGAGCTTGGTTCGAGTTCCGGGGGCTCCGCTGGGGTCCTGGGGGCTCCGTTCGTGTCCTGGGGGCTCCGTTCGTGTCCTGGGGGCTCCGTTCGTGTCCTGGGGGCTCCGTTCGTGTCCTGGGGGCTCCGTTCGTGTCCTGGGGGATCTGTTGGGGTCCCGCTGGCTCTGTTGGGGTCCCGCTGGCTCTGTTGGGGTCCCGCTGGCTCTGTTGGGGTCCCGCTGGCTCTGTTGGGGTCCCGCTGGCTCTGTTGGGGTCCCGCTGGCTCTGTTGGTGTCCCGCGGGCTCTGTTGGGGTCCCGGGGGCTCTGTTGGCGTCCTCGGAGCTTGGTTCGGGTCCCGGGGGCTCTGTTGGGGTTTCGGGGGATTTGCTGGGGTCCTGGGGCTTCTGTTGGGGTCCCGGGGGCTCTCTTGGGGTCCCGAAGGATCTGTTAAGGTCCCGGGGGCTCTGTTGTAAGCCTGGGGGCTCTGTTGGGGTCCTGGGGGCTCTGTTGGGGTCCTGGGGGGTCTGTTCGAGTTCTGGGGTCTCTGTTGTTCTCCCGGGGGCTCTGTAAAGGTCCCCGGGGTATCTGTTGGGGTCCCGGGGTATCTGTTGGGGTCCCGGGGGCTCTGTTGGGGTTCTGGGTGCTCTGTTGTGGTTATTTTGCCTCTGTTGGGTTCCTGGGGGCTCTGTTGTGGTCCCGGGGGCTCTGCTGTGATCCCGGGGGCTCTGTTGTGGTCCCGGGGGCTCTGTTGTGGTCCCAGGGGCTCTGTTGTGGTCCTGGAGGTCCTGTTCGTGTCTTCGGGGCTCTGTTGTGGTCCCGGGGGCTCTGTTGTTGTCCCGGGGCGGTCTGTTCGGGTTTTGGGGGCTCTGTTGGGGTCCCGGGGGCTCTGTTGGGGTCCCGGGGGATCTGTTGGCATCCTCGGAGCTTGGTTCGTGTCCCGGGGGCTCTGTTGTTGTCCCGTGGGATCTGTTGGGGTCCTGCTGGCTGTGTTGGGGTCCTGCTGGCTCTGTTGGGGTCCAGCGGGCTCTGTTGGGGTCCCGGGGGCTCTGTTGGGGTCCCGGGGGCTCTGTTGGGGTCCCGGGGGCTCTGTTGGCGTCCTCGGAGCTTGGTTCGGGTCCCGGGGTATCCGCTGGGGTCCAGGGGGCTCCGTTCGTGTCCTGGTTGCTCTGTTGTTCTCCCGGGGGCTCTGTTGTTCTCCCGCGGGCTCTGTTGGGGTCCCGCGGGCTCTGTTGGGGTCCCGGGAACTTGGTTCGTGTTCTGGAGGCTCTGTTGGGGTCCTGGTGGCTCTGTTGGGGTCCCTGGGGCTCTGTTGGGGTCCCGTGGGCTTTGCTGGGGTCTTGGGGCTTCTGTTGGGGTCCCGGGGTGTCTCTTGGGGTCCCGAAGGATCTGTTAAGTTCCCGGGGGCTCTGTTGTAAGCCTGGGGGCTCTGTTGGGGTCCCGGGGGCTCTGTTGGATTCCTGGGAGCTCTGTTGGGGTCCCGGGGGCTCTGTTGGTGTTTTTGGGGTCTTCGCTGGGGTCCTGGGGTCTCTGTTGTCGTTCCGGGGGCTCTGTTGTCGTCCCGGGGGCTCTGTTGGTGTCCTGGGGCATCTGTTCGGGTTTTGGGGTCTCTGTTGTTCCCCTGGGGGCTCTGTTGGGGTCCCGGGGCCTCTGTTGTTGTCCCGGGGGGGTCTGTTCGGGTTTTGGGGGCTCCGTTGTGTTCCTGGGTGCTCCGTTGGGGTCCTGGGGGCTCTGTTCGGCTCCTGGTTGCTCTGTTGGGGTCCCGGGGGCTCTGTTGGCGTCCTCGGAGCTTGGTTCGGGTTCTGGGGGCTCCGTTCGTGTCCCGGGGGCTCCGTTCGTGTCCCGGGGGCTCCGTTCGTGTCCTGGGGGCTCTGTTGGGGTCCCGCGGGCTCTGTTGGGTTCCTGCGGGCTCTGTTGGGGTCTTGCTGGCTCTGTTGGGGTCCTGAAGTTTCTGTTGGGTTCCTGGGGGCTCTGTTTGGATCTTGGGAACTCTGTTGGGGTCCCGGGGGCTCTGTTGAAGTCCCGGGGGCTCTGTTGAGGTCCCGGGGTCTTCGCTGGGGTAAAGGGGGTCCCTGTTGGGGTCCTGGGGGCTCTGTTGGGGTCCTGGGGTCTTCGCTGGGGTAATGTGTGCTCTGTTGAGGTCCTGGGGACCCTGTTGGTGTCCTGGGGGCTCTGTTGGGTACCTGGGGGCTCTGTTGTTGTCCTGGGGCCTCTGTTGTTGTCCTGGGGGCTCTGTTGGGGTAGCGGGGGCTCTGTTGGGGTTCTGGGGGCTCTGTTGGTGTCCTGAAAGCTCTGTTCGGGTTCTGGGGTCTTTGTTGGGGTCCTGCGGGTTCTGTTGGGGTCCTGGGTGCTCCGTGGTGGTCCTGGGGGCTCTGTTGTTTTTTTGGCAGCTTTATTGTTGTCCTGGGGCCTCTGTTGGTGTCCTGGGGGCTCTGTTGGGGTCCTGGCGGCTCTGTTGGAATCCTGGGGGTTCTGTTGGGATTCTTGGGGTTCTCTTTGAATTCTGGGGTCTCTGTTGGGGTCCCGGGGGCTCTGTTGGGGTCCTGGGGCATCTGTTCGGGTTTTGGAGGCTCTGTTGTTCCCCTGGGGGCTCTGTTGGGGTCCTAAGGGTTCTTTTGGGGTCCTGGGGTCTCTGTTGTGGTCCCGGGGGCTCTGTTATGGTCCTGGAGGCTCTGTTGTGCTGCTGGGGGCTCTGTTGTGCTGCTGGGGGCTCTGTTGTTGTCCTGGGGCCTCTGTGGTTGTCCTAGGGTCTCTGTTGGTGCCCTATGGGCTCTGTTGTTGTTCCGGGGGCTCTGTTTGCGTCCTGGGGTTTCTGTTGTGATCCAGGGGTTTCTGTTGTGATCCTGGGGGCTCTGTTCAGGTCCTGGGGGCTCTGTTCAGGTCCTGGGGGCTCTGTTGTGGTCCTGGGGGCTCTGTTGTTTTCCTGAGGTCTCTGTTGTCGTCCTGGGAGCTCTGTTCGGCTTCTGGGAGTTCTGTTGGTGTCCTGGGGGCTCTGTTGGGGTCCTGGGGGCTCTGTTGGGGTCCTGGGGGCTCTGTTGGGGTCCCGGGGGCTTTGCTGGGGTCTTGGGGCTTCTGTTGGGGTCCCGTGGGCTCTGTTGGGGTCCCGAAGGCTCTGTTGGGGTCCTGGGGGCTCTGTTGTAAGCCTGGGTGCTCTGTTGGGGTCCCGGGGGCTCTGTTGGCATCCCGGGGGCTCTGTTGGCATCCCGGGGGCTCTGTTGGGGTTTTTGGGGTCTTCGCTGGGGTCCTGGGGTCTCTGTTGAAGTCCCGGGGGCTCTGTTGAAGTCCCGGGGGCTCTGTTGAGGTCCCGGGTTCTTCTCTGGGGTAAAGGGGATCCCTGTTGGGGTCCTGGGGGCTCTGTTGGGGTCCTGGGGGCTCTGTTGGGGTCCTGGGGGCTCTGTGGCGGTCCCGGGGGCTCTGTTGGCATCCCGGGGGCTCTGTTGGGGTTTTTGGGGTCTTCGCTGGGGTCCTGGGGTCTCTGTTGAAGTCCCGGGGGCTCTGTTGAAGTCCCGGGGGCTCTGTTGAGGTCCCGGGTTCTTCTCTGGGGTAAAGGGGATCCCTGTTGGGGTCCTGGGGACCCTGTTGTGGTCCTGGAGGCTCTTTTCGGTTGCTGAACGCTCTGTTGAGGGTTTCGGGGGCTCTGTGGGGGTCCCTGGGGCTCTGTGGGGGTCCCGGGGGCTGTGTTGTTGTTTTGGGGGCTCTGTTGTTGTCCTGGGGTCTTCACTGGTGTAATGGCGGCTCCTTTGGTGTCCCGCGGGCTCTGTTGGGGTCCTGGGAGCTTGGTTCAGGTCCCGGGGGCTCTGTTGGGGTCCCGGGGGCTCTGTTGGGGTTCTGGGGGCTATGTGGTGGTTATTTTGGCACTGTTGGGTTCCTGGGGGCTCTGTTGTGGTCCCGGGGGCTCTGCTGTGATCCCTGGGGCTCTGTTGTGGTCCTGGAGGTCCTGTTCGTGTCTTCGGGGCTCTGTTGTGGTCCCGGGGGCTCTGTTGTTGTCCCGGGGGCTCTGTTGGGGTCCCTTGGGATCTCTTGGGGTCCCGGGGGATCTGTTGGAGTCCCGGGGGCTCTGTTGGCATCCTCGGAGCTTGGTTCGGGTCCCGGGGGCTCCGCTGGGGTCCCGGGGGCTCCGTTCGTGTCCTTGGGGCTCCGTTCGTGTCCTGCTGGCTCTGTTGTTGTCCCGTGGGATCTGTTGGGGTCCTGCTGGCTCTGTTGGGGTCCTGCTGGCTCTGTTGGGGTCCCTTGGGATCTGTTGGGGTCCCGGGGGATCTGTTGGAGTCCCGGGGGCTCTGTTGGCATCCTCGGAGCTTGGTTCGGGTCCCGGGGGCTCCGCTGGGGTCCCGGGGGCTCCGTTCGTGTCCTTGGGGATCCGTTCGTGTCCTGGGGGCTCTATTGTTGTCCCGTGGGATCTGTTGGGGTCCTGCTGGCTCTGTTGGGGTCCCGCGGGCTCTGTTGGGGTCCCGCGGGCTCTGTTGGGTTCCCGGGGGCTCTGTTGGGGTCCCGGGGGCTCTGTTGGCGTCCCGGGGGCTCTGTTGGCGTCCTCGGAGCTTGGTTCGGGTCCCGGGGGCTCCGCTGGGGTCCAGGGGGCTCCGTTCGTGTCCTGGGGGCTCTGTTGTTCTCCTGCGGGCTCTGTTGGAGTCCCGCGGGCTCTGTTGGGGTCCCGCGGGCTCTGTTGGTGTCCCGGGAGCTTGGTTCGGGTTCTGGAGGCTCTGTTGGGGTCCTGGTGGCTCTGTTGGGGTCCCTGGGGCTCTGTTGGGGTCCCGGAGCCTTTGCTGGGGTCTTAGGGCTTCTGTTGGGGTCCCGGGGGGTCTCTTGGGGTCCCGAAGGATCTGTTGGGGTCCCGGGGGCTCTGTTGTAAGCCTGGGGTCTCAGTTGGGGTCCCGGGGGCTCTGTTGGATTCCTGGGAGCTCTGTTGGGGTCCCCGGGGCTCTGTTGTGATCCCCGGGGCTCTGTTGTGGTCCTGGAGGTCCTGTTCGTGTCTTGGGGGCTCTGTTGTGGTCCCGGGGGCTCTGTTGTTGTCCCGGGGGGGTCTGTTCGGGTTTTGGGGGCTCTGTTGGGGTCCTGGGGGCTCCGTTGGGGTCCTGGGGGCTCTGTTCGGCTCCTGGTTGCTCTGTTGGGGTCCCGGGGGCTCTGTTGGGGTCCCGCAGGCTCTGTTGAAGTCCCTGGGGCTCTGTTGAGGTCCCGGGGTCTTCGCTGGTGTAAAGGGGGTCCCTGTTGGGGTCCTGGGGGCTCTGTTGGTGTCCTGGGAGCTCTGTGGGGGTCCTGAGGTCTCTGTTGTCGTCCTGGGAGCTCTGTTCGGCTTCTGGGAGTACTGTTTGGGTCCTGGGGGCTCTGTTGGGGTCCTGGGGGCTCTGTTGGGGTCCCGGGAGCTTTGCTGGGGTGTTTGGGCTTCTGTTGGGGTCCCGTGGGCTCTGTTGGGGTCCCGAAGGCTCTGTTGGGGACCTTGGGGCTCTGTTGTAAGCCTGGGTGCTCTGTTGGGGTCCCGGGGGCTCTGTTGGCATCCCGGGGGCTCTGTTGGCGTTTTTGGGGTCTTCGCTGGGGTCCTGGGGTCTCTGTTGTTGTCCCGGGGGCTCTGTTGAAGTCCCGGGGTCTCTGTTGAGGTCCCGGGGTCTTCTCTGGGGTAAAGGGGGTCCCTGTTGGGGTCCTGGGGGCTCTGTTGGGGTAATGGGTGCTCTGTTGACGTCCTGGGGACCCTGTTGTGGTCCTGGGGGCTCT
Source organism: Opisthocomus hoazin (assembly GCF_030867145.1). Classification (NCBI taxonomy): domain Eukaryota; kingdom Metazoa; phylum Chordata; class Aves; order Opisthocomiformes; family Opisthocomidae; genus Opisthocomus; species Opisthocomus hoazin. The sequence goes on from NW_027449002.1 coordinate 65,004, forward strand.
TTTCGGTTGCTGAACGCTCTGTTGAGGGTCCCGGGGGCTCTGTGGGGGTCCCGGGGGCTCTGTGGGGGTCCCGGGGGCTCTGTGGCGGTCCCAGGGGCTCTGTTGTTGTCCTGGGGTCTTCACTGGTGTAATGGCGGCTCCTTTGGTGTCCCGCGGGCTCTGTTGGGGTCCTGGGAGCTTGGTTCAGGTCCCGGGGGCTCTGTTGGAGTCCCGGGGGCTCTGTTGGGGTCCTGGGGCTTCTGTTGGTGTCCCGGGGGCTCTGTTCGATTTCTGGGGTCTCTGTTGTTCTCCCGGGGGCTCTGGTGGGGTCCCGGGGGATCTGTTGGGGTCCCTTGGGATCTGTTGGGCTCCCGGGGGATCTGTTGGAGTCCCGGGGGCTCTGTTGGCATCCTCGGAGCTTGGTTCGGGTCCCGGGGGCTCCGCTGGGGTCCCGGGGGCTCCGTTCGTGTCCTTGGGGCTCCGTTCGTGTCCTGGGGGCTCTGTTGTTGTCCCGTGGGATCTGTTGGGGTCCTGCTGGCTCTGTTGGGGTCCTGCTGGCTCTGTTGGGGTCCCTTGGGATCTGTTGGGGTCCCGGGGGATCTGTTGGAGTCCCGGGGGCTCTGTTGGCATCCTCGGAGCTTGGTTCGGGTCCCGGGGGCTCCGCTGGGGTCCCGGGGGCTCCGTTCGTGTCCTTGGGGATCCGTTCGTGTCCTGGGGGCTCTGTTGTTGTCCCGTGGGATCTGTTGGGGTCCTGCTGGCTCTGTTGGGGTCCTGCTGGCTCTGTTGGGGTCCCGGGGGCTCTGTTGGGGTCCCGGGGGCTCTGTTGGCGTCCCGGGGGCTCTGTTGGCGTCCTCGGAGCTTGGTTCGGGTCCCGGGGGCTCCGCTGGGGTCCAGGGGGCTCCGTTCGTGTCCTGGGGGCTCTGTTGTTCTCCTGCGGGCTCTGTTGGGGTCCCGCGGGCTCTGTTGGTGTCCCGGGAGCTTGGTTCGGGTTCTGGAGGCTCTGTTGGGGTCCTGGTGGCTCTGTTGGGGTCCCTGGGGCTCTGTTGGGGTCCCGGAGGCTTTGCCGGGGTCTTGGGGCTTCTGTTGGGGTCCCGGGGGATCTCTTGGGGTCCCAAAGGATCTGTTGGGGTCCCGGGGGCTCTGTTGTAAGCCTGGGGGCTCAGTTGGGGTCCCGGGGGCTCTGTTGGATTCCTGGGAGCTCTGTTGGGGTCCCCGGGGCTCTGTTGTGATCCCCGGGGCTCTGTTGTGGTCCCAGGGGCTCTGTTGTGGTCCTGGAGGTCCTGTTCGTGTCTTGGGGGCTCTGTTGTGGTCCCGGGGGCTCTGTTGGGGTCCCTTGGGATCTGTTGGGGTCCCTTGGGATCTGTTGGGGTCCCGGGGGCTCTGTTGGGGTTCTGGGGGCTATGTTGTGGTTGTTTTGGCTCTGTTGGTTTTCTGGGGGCTCTGTTGTGGTCCCGGCGGCTCTGCTGTGATCCCTGGGGCTCTGTTGTGGTCCTGGAGGTCCTGTTCGTGTCTTCGGGGCTCTGTTGTGGTCCCGGGGGCTCTGTTGTTGTCCCGGGGGGGTCTGTTCGGGTTTTGGGGCTCTGTTGGGGTCCTGGGGGCTCTGTTGGGGTCCCGGGGGCTCTGTTGGGGTCCCGCAGGCTCTGTTGTGGTCCTGGGGGCTCTGTTGGCGTCCTCGGAGCTTGGTTCGTGTCCCGGGGGCTCCGTTCGTGTCCCGGGGGCTCCGTTCGTGTACCGGGGCTCCGTTCGTGTCCCGGGGGCTCCGTTCGTGTCCCGCGGGCTCCGTTCGTGTCCCGTGGGCTCTGTTGGGGTCCCGCGGGCTCTGTTGGGGTCCCGCGGGCTCTGTTGGGGTCTCCGCGGGCTCTGTTGGGGTCCCGGGTGCTCTGTTGGGGTCCTGGGTTCTTAGTTCGAGTTCTGGGGTCTCTGTTGTTCTCCCGGGGGCTCTTTAGGGGTCCCGGGGAATCTGTAGGGATCCCGGGGGCTCTGTTGGGGTTCTGGGGGCTATGTTGTGGTTATTTTGGATCTGTTGGGTTCCTGGGGGCTCTGTTGTGGTCCCGGGGGCTGTGTTGTGGTCCCAGGGGCTCTGTTGTGGTCCTGGAGGTCCTGTTCGTGTCTTGGGGGCTCTGTTGTGGTCCCGGGGGCTCTGTTGTTGTCCCGGGGGGGTCTGTTCGGGTTTTGGGGGCTCCGTTGGGGTCCCGGGGGCTCTGTTGGGGTCCCGCAGGCTCTGTTGGAGTCCCGGGGGCTCTGTTGGCATCCTCGGAGCTTGGTTCGGGTCCCGGGGGCTCCGTTCGTGTCCTGGGGGCTCCGTTCGTGTCCTGGGGGCTCCGTTCGTGTCCTGGGGGATCTATTGGGGTCCCGCAGGCTCTGTTGTGGTCCCACAGGCTCTGTTGGGGTCCCGCGGGCTCTGTTGTGGTCCCGGGGGCTCTGTTGGTGTCCCGGGGGCTCTGTTGGGGTCCCGGGGGCTCTGTTGGGGTCCCGGGGGCTCTGTTGGGGTCCCGGGGCCTCTGTTGGGGTCCCGCAGGCTCTGTTGGGGTCCCGGGGGCTCTGTTGGCGTCCTCGGAGCTTGGTTCGGGTCCCGGGGGCTCTGTTGGGGTCCCGGGGGCTCTGTTGGGGTCCCGGGGGCTTTGCTGGGGTCCCGGGGCTTCTGTTGGGGTCGCGGGGGATCTCTTGGGGTCCCGAAGGATCTGTTGGGGTCCCGAAGGATCTGTTGGGGTCCCGGGAACTTGGTTCGGGTTCTGGAGGCTCTGTTGGGGTCCTGGTGGCTCTGTTGGTGTCCCGGGGGCTCTGTTGGGGTCCCGGAGGCTTTGCTGGGGTCTTGGGGCTTCTGTTGGGGTCCCGGGGGGTCTCTTGGGGTCCCGGGGGCTCTGTTGGGGTCCCGGGGGCTCTGTTGGGGTCCCGGGGGCTCTGTTGGATTCCTGGGAGCTCTGTTGGGGTCCCGGGGGCTCTGTTGGGGTTTTGGGGGTCTTCCTGGGGTCCTGGGGTCTCTGTTGTCGTCCCGGGGGCTCTGTTGTCGTCCCGGGGGCTCTGTTGGGGTCCCGGAGGCTTTGCTGCGGTCTTGGGGCTTCTGTTGGGGTCTCGGGGGGTCTCTTGGGGTCCCGAAGGATCTGTTGGGGTCCCGGGGGCTCTGTTGTAAGCCTGGGGGCTCAGTTGGGGTCCCGGGGGCTCTGTTGGATTCCTGGGAGCTCTGTTGGGGTCCCCGGGGCTCTGTTGTGATCCCCTAGGCTCTGTTGTGGTCCCCGGGGCTCTGTTGTGGTCCCCGGGGCTCTGTTGTGGTCCTGGAGGTCCTGTTCGTGTCTTGGGGGCTCTGTTGTGGTCCCGGGGGCTCTGTTGTTGTCCCGGGGGGGTCTGTTCGGGTTTTGGGGGCTCCGTTGGGGTCCTGGGGTTCCGTTTGGGTCCTGGGGGCTCTGTTCGGCTCCTGGTTGCTCTGTTGGGGTCCCGGGGGCTCTGTTGGGGTCCCGCAGGCTCTGTTGAAGTCCCTGGGGCTCTGTTGAGGTCCCGGGGTCTTCGCTGGTGTAAAGGGGGTCCCTGTTGGGGTCCTGGGGGCTCTGTTGGTGTCCTGGGAGCTCTGTGGGGGTCCTGAGGTCTCTGTTGTCGTCCTGGGAGCTCTGTTCGGCTTCTGGGAGTACTGTTTGGGTCCTGGGGGCTCTGTTGGGGTCCTGGGGGCTCTGTTGGGGTCCCGGGAGCTTTGCTGGGGTGTTTGGGCTTCTGTTGGGGTCCCGTGGGCTCTGTTGGGGTCCCGAAGGCTCTGTTGGGGACCTTGGGGCTCTGTTGTAAGCCTGGGTGCTCTGTTGGGGTCCCGGGGGCTCTGTTGGCATCCCGGGGGCTCTGTTGGCGTTTTTGGGGTCTTCGCTGGGGTCCTGGGGTCTCTGTCGTTGTCCCGGGGGCTCTGTTGAAGTCCCGGGGTCTCTGTTGAGGTCCCGGGGTCTTCTCTGGGGTAAAGGGGGTCCCTGTTGGGGTCCTGGGGGCTCTGTTGGGGTCGTGGGGGCTCTGTTGTGGTCCTGGGGGCTCTGTTGGGGTAATGGGTGCTCTGTTGACGTCCTGGGGACCCTGTTGTGGTCCTGGGGGCTCTTTTTGGTTGCTGAACGCTCTGTTGAGGGTCCCGGGCGCTCTGTGGCGGTCCCGGGGGCTCTGTGGCGGTCCCGGGGGCTCTGTGGCGGTCCCGGGGGCTCTGTTGTTGTCCTGGGGTCTTCACTGGTGTAATGGCGGCTCCTTTGGTGTCCCGCGGGCTCTGTTGGGGTCCTGGGAGCTTGGTTCAGGTCCCGGGGGCTCTGTTGGGGTCCCGGGGGCTCTGTTGGGGTCCTGGGGCTTCTGTTGGTGTCCCGGGGGCTCTGTTCGAGTTCTGGGGTCTCTGTTGTTCTCCCGGGGGCTCTGGTGGGGTCCCGGGGGCTCTGGTGGGGTCCCGGGGGCTCTGGTGGGGTCCCGGGGGCTCTGGTGGGGTCCCGGGGGATCTGTTGGGGTCCCGGGGGCTCTGTTGGGGTTCTGGGGGCTATGTTGTGGTTGTTTTGGCTCTGTTGGGTTTCTGGGGGCTCTGTTGTGGTCCCGGTGGCTCTGCTGTGATCCCTGGGGCTCTGTTGTGGTCCTGGAGGTCCTGTTCGTGTCTTCGGGGCTCTGTTGTGGTCCCGGGGGCTCTGTTGTTGTCCCGGGGGGGTCTGTTCGGGTTTTGGGGCTCTGTTGGGTCCTGGGGGCTCTGTTGGGGTCCTGGGGGCTCTGTTGGGGTCCCGGTGGCTCTGTTGGGGTCCCGCAGGCTCTGTTGTGGTCCTGGGGGCTCTGTTGGCGTCCTCGGAGCTTGGTTCGTGTCCCGGGGGCTCCGTTCGTGTCCCGGGGGCTCCGTTCGTGTCCCGGGGGCTCCGTTCGTGTCCCGCGGGCTCCGTTCGTGTCCCGCGGGCTCCGTTCCTGTCCCTCGGGCTCTGTTGGGGTCCCGCGGGCTCTGTTGGGGTCTCCGCGGGCTCTGTTGGGGTCCCGGGGGCTCTGTTGGGGTCCTGGGTTCTTAGTTCGAGTTCTGGGGTCTCTGTTGTTCTCCCGGGGGCTCTTTAGGGGTCCCGGGGAATCTGTAGGGGTCCCGGGGGCTCTGTTGGGGTTCTGGGGGCTATGTTGTGGTTATTTTGGATCTGTTGGGTTCCTGGGGGCTCTGTTGTGGTCCCGGGGGCTGTGTTGTGGTCCCAGGGGCTCTGTTGTGGTCCTGGAGGTCCTGTTCGTGTCTTGGGGGCTCTGTTGTGGTCCCGGGGGCTCTGTTGTTGTCCCGGGGGGGTCTGTTCGGGTTTTGGGGGCTCCGTTGGGGTCCCGGGGGCTCTGTTGGGGTCCCGCAGGCTCTGTTGGAGTCCCGGGGGCTCTGTTGGCATCCTCGGAGCTTGGTTCGGGTCCCGGGGGCTCCGTTCGTGTCCTGGGGGCTCCGTTCGTGTCCTGGGGGCTCCGTTCGTGTCCTGGGGGATCTATTGGGGTCCCGCAGGCTCTGTTGTGGTCCCACAGGCTCTGTTGGGGTCCCGCGGGCTCTGTTGTGGTCCCGGGGGCTCTGTTGGTGTCCCGGGGGCTCTGTTGGGGTCCCGGGGGCTCTGTTGGGGTCCCGGGGGCTCTGTTGGGGTCCCGGGGCCTCTGTTGGGGTCCCGCAGGCTCTGTTGGGGTCCCGGGGGCTCTGTTGGCGTCCTCGGAGCTTGGTTCGGGTCCCGGGGGCTCTGTTGGGGTCCCGGGGGCTCTGTTGGGGTCCCGGGGGCTTTGCTGGGGTCCCGGGGCTTCTGTTGGGGTCGCGGGGGATCTCTTGGGGTCCCGAAGGATCTGTTGGGGACCGAAGGATCTGTTGGGGTCCCGGGAACTTGGTTCGGGTTCTGGAGGCTCTGTTGGGGTCCTGGTGGCTCTGTTGGGGTCCCGGGGGCTCTGTTGGGGTCCCGGAGGCTTTGCTGGGGTCTTGGGGCTTCTGTTGGGGTCCCGGGGGGTCTCTTGGGGTCCCGGGGGCTCTGTTGGGGTCCCGGGGGCTCTGTTGGGGTCCCGGGGGCTCTGTTGGATTCCTGGGAGCTCTGTTGGGGTCCCGGGGGCTCTGTTGGGGTTTTGGGGGTCTTCCTGGGGTCCTGGGGTCTCTGTTGTCGTCCCGGGGGCTCTGTTGTCGTCCCGGGGGCTCTGTTGTGGTCCTGGGGCATCTGTTCAGGTTTTGGGGGCTCTGTTGTTCCCCTGGGGTCTCTGTTGGTGTCCCGGGGGCTCTGTTGGGGTTCTGGGGCCTCTGTGCTGGTTTTTGGGGGCTTTGTTGTTCTCCTGGGGGCTCTGTTGGGGTCCTGGGGGCTCTGTTGGGGTCCTGGGGGCTCTGTTCGAGTTCTGGGGTCTCTGTTGTTCTCCCGGGGGCTCTGTAGGGGTCCCCGGGGTATCTGTTGGGGTCCCTTGGGATCTGTTGGGGTCCCGGGGGCTCTGTTGGGCTTCTGGGTGCTCTGTTGTGGTTATTTTGGCTCTGTTGGGTTCCTGGGGGCTCTGCTGTGGTCCCGGGGGCTCTGCTGTGGTCCCGGGGACTGTGTTGTGGTCCCGGGGGCTCTGTTGTGGTCCCGGGGGCTCTGTTGTGGTCCCAGGGGCTCTGTTGTGGTCCTGGAGGTCCTGTTCGTGTCTTGGGGGCTCTGTTGTGATCCCGTGGGCTCTGTTGTTGTCCCGGGGGAGTCTGTTCGGGTTTTGGGGGCTCCGTTGTGGTCCTGGGGGCTCTGTTGGGGTCCTAGGGTCTCTGTTCGGCTCCTGGTTGCTCTGTTGGGGTCCCGGGGGCTCTGTTGGGGTCCCGCAGGCTCTGTTGGGGTCCCGGGGGCTCTGTTGGCGTCCTCGGAGCTTGGTTCGTTTCCCGGGGGCTCCGTTCATGTCCCGGGGGCTCTGTTGGGGTCCTGCGGGCTCTGTTGGGGTCCTGCGGGCTCTGTTGGGGTCCTTCTGGCTCTGTTGGGGTCCCGGGGGCTCTGTTGGGGTCCCGGGGGCTCTGTTGGCGTCCTGGGGGCTCTGTTGGCGTCCCGGGGGCTCTGTTGGCGTCCCGGGGGCTCTGTTGGCGTCCTCGGAGCTTGGTTCGGGTCCCGGGGGCTCCGCTGGGGTCCAGGGGTCTCTGTTCGTGTCCTGGGGGCTCTGTTGTTCTCCTGCGGGCTCTGTTGGGGTCCCGCAAGCTCTGTTGGGGTCCCGCGGGCTCTGTTGGGGTCCCGGGAGCTTGATTCGGGTTCTGGAGGCTCTGTTGTGGTCCTGGTGGCTCTGTTGGGGTCCCTGGGGCCCTGTTGGGGTCCCGGAGGCTTTGCTGCGGTCTTGGGGCTTCTGTTGGGGTCTCGGGGGGTCTCTTGGGGTCCCGAAGGATCTGTTGGGGTCCCGGGGGCTCTGTTGTAAGCCTGGGGGCTCTGTTGTGGTCCCGGGGGCTCTGTTGTTGTCCCGGGGGGGTCTGTTCGGGTTTTGGGGGCTCCGTTGGGGTCCCGGGGGCTCTGTTGGGGTCCCGCAGGCTCTGTTGGAGTCCCGGGGGCTCTGTTGGCATCCTCGGAGCTTGGTTCGGGTCCTGGGGGCTCCGTTCGTGTCCTGGGGGCTCCGTTCGTGTCCTGGGGGCTCCGTTCGTGTCCTGGGGGCTCCGTTCGTGTCCTGGGGGCTCTGTTGGGGTCCCGGGGGCTCTGTTGGGGTCCCGGGGGCTCTGTTGGGGTCCCGGGGGCTCTGTTGGGGTCCCGCAGGCTCTGTTGGGGTCCCGGGGCCTCTGTTGGGGTCCCGGGGCCTCTGTTGGGGTCCCGGGGCCTCTGTTGGGGTCCCGGGGGCTCTGTTGGGGTCCCGCAGGCTCTGTTGGGGTCCCGGGGGCTCTGTTGGCGTCCTCGGAGCTTGGTTAGGGTCCCGGGGGCTCTGTTGGGGTCCCGGGGGCTTTGCTGGGGTCCCGGGGGCTTTGCCGGGGTCTTGGGGCTTCTGTTGGGGTCCCGGGGGATCTCTTGGGGTCCCGAAGGATCTGTTGGGGTCCCGGCAACTTGGTTCGGGTTCTGGAGGCTCTGTTGGGGTCCTGGTGGCTCTGTTGGGGTCCCGGGGGCTCTGTTGGGGTCCCGGAGGCTTTGCTGGGGTCTTGGGGCTTCTGTTGGGGTCCCGGGGGGTCTCTTGGGGTCCCGAAGGATCTGTTGGGGTCCCGGGGGCTCTGTTGGGGTTCCGGGGGCTCTGTTGGATTCCTGGGAGCTCTGTTGGAGTCCCGGGGGCTCTGTTGGGGTTTTGGGGGTCTTCGCTGGGGTCCTGGGGTCTCTGTTGTCGTCCCGGGGGCTCTGTTGTCGTCCCGGGGGCTCTGTTGTCGTCCCGGGGGCTCTGTTGTGGTCCTGGGGCATCTGTTCGGGTTTTGGGGGCTCTGTTGTTCCCCTGGGGTCTCTGTTGGGGTCCCGGGGGCTCTGTTGGGGTTCTGGGGCCTCTGTGCTGGTTTTTGGGGGCTTTGTTGTTCTCCCGGGGGCTCTGTAGGGGTCCCCGGGGTATCTGTTGGGGTCCCGGGGGATCTGTTGGGGTCCCGGGGGCTCTGTTGGGCTTCTGGGTGCTCTGTTGTGGTTATTTTGGCTCTGTTGGGTTCCTGGGGGGTCTGTTGTGGTCCCGGGGGCTCTGCTGTGGTCCCGGGGACTGTGTTGTGGTCCCGGGGGCTCTGTTGTTGTCCCGGGGGGGTCTGTTCGGGTTTTGGGGCTCTGTTGGGGTCCTGGGGGCTCTGTTGGGGTCCTGGGGGCTCTGTTGGGGTCCCGGTGGCTCTGTTGGGGTCCCGCAGGCTCTGTTGTGGTCCTGGGGGCTCTGTTGGCGTCCTCGGAGCTTGGTTCGTGTCCCGGGGGCTCCGTTCGTGTACCGGGGGCTCCGTTCGTGTACCGGGGGTCCGTTCGTGTCCCGGGGGCTCTGTTCGTGTCCCGCGGGCTCCGTTCGTGTCCCGCGGGCTCTGTTGGGGTCCCGCGGGCTCTGTTGGGGTCCCGCGGGCTCTGTTGCGGTCTCCGCGGGCTCTGTTGGGGTCCCGGGGGCTCTGTTGGGGTCCTGGGTTCTTAGTTCGAGTTCTGGGGTCTCTGTTGTTCTCCCGGGGGCTCTTTAGGGGTCCCGGGGAATCTGTAGGGGTCCCGGGGGCTCTGTTGGGGTTCTGGGGGCTATGTTGTGGTTATTTTGGCTCTGTTGGGTTCCTGGGGGCTCTGTTGTGGTCCCGGGGGCTGTGTTGTGGTCCCAGGGGCTCTGTTGTGGTCCTGGAGGTCCTGTTCGTGTCTTGGGGGCTCTGTTGTGGTCCCGGGGGCTCTGTTGTTGTCCCGGGGGGGTCTGTTCGGGTTTTGGGGGCTCCGTTGGGGTCCCGGGGGCTCTGTTGGGGTCCCGCAGGCTCTGTTGGAGTCCCGGGGGCTCTGTTGGCATCCTCGGAGCTTGGTTCGGGTCCCGGGGGCTCCGTTCGTGTCCTGGGGGCTCCGTTCGTGTCCTGGGGGCTCCGTTCGTGTCCTGGGGGCTCCGTTCGTGTCCTGGGGGATCTATTGGGGTCCCGGGGGCTCTGTTGGGGTCCCGGGGGCTCTGTTGGGGTCCCGGGGCCTCTGTTGGGGTCCCGGGGCCTCTGTTGGGGTCCCGGGGGCTCTGTTGGGGTCCCGCAGGCTCTGTTGGGGTCCCGGGGGCTCTGTTGGCGTCCTCGGAGCTTGGTTCGGGTCCCGGGGGCTCTGTTGGGGTCCCGGGGGCTTTGCTGGGGTCCCGGGGGCTTTGCCGGGGTCTTGGGGCTTCTGTTGGGGTCCCGGGGGATCTCTTGGGGTCCCGAAGGATCTGTTGGGGTCCCGGCAACTTGGTTCGGGTTCTGGAGGCTCTGTTGGGGTCCTGGTGGCTCTGTTGGGGTCCCGGGGGCTCTGTTGGGGTCCCGGAGGCTTTGCTGGGGTCTTGGGGCTTTTGTTGGGGTCCCGGGGGGTCTCTTGGGGTCCCGAAGGATCTGTTGGGGTCCCGGGGGCTCTGTTGGGGTTCCGGGGGCTCTGTTGGATTCCTGGGAGCTCTGTTGGAGTCCCGGGGGCTCTGTTGGGGTTTTGGGGGTCTTCGCTGGGGTCCTGGGGTCTCTGTTGTCGTCCCGGGGGCTCTGTTGTCGTCCCGGGGGCTCTGTTGTCGTCCCGGGGGCTCTGTTGTGGTCCTGGGGCATCTGTTCGGGTTTTGGGGGCTCTGTTGTTCCCCTGGGGTCTCTGTTGGGGTCCCGGGGGCTCTGTTGGGGTTCTGGGGCCTCTGTGCTGCTTTTTGGGGGCTTTGTTGTTCTCCTGGGAGCTCTGTTGGGGTCCTGGGGGCTCTGTTGGGGTCCTGGGGGCTCTGTTCGAGTTCTGGGGTCTCTGTTGTTCTCCCGGGGGCTCTGTAGGGGTCCCCGGGGTATCTGTTGGGGTCCCGGGGGATCTGTTGGGGTCCCGGGGGCTCTGTTGGGCTTCTGGGTGCTCTGTTGTGGTTATTTTGGCTCTGTTGGGTTCCTGGGGGGTCTGTTGTGGTCCCGGGGGCTCTGCTGTGGTCCCGGGGACTGTGTTGTGGTCCCGGGGGCTCTGTTGTTGTCCCGGGGGGGTCTGTTCGGGTTTTGGGGCTCTGTTGGGGTCCTGGGGGCTCTGTTGGGGTCCTGGGGGCTCTGTTGGGGTCCCGGTGGCTCTGTTGGGGTCCCGCAGGCTCTGTTGTGGTCCTGGGGGCTCTGTTGGCGTCCTCGGAGCTTTGTTCGTGTCCCGGGGGCTCCGTTCGTGTCCCGGGGGCTCCGTTCGTGTCCCGGGGGCTCCGTTCGTGTCCCGGGGGCTCCGTTCGTGTCCCGCGGGCTCCGTTCGTGTCCCGCGGGCTCTGTTGGGGTCCCGCGGGCTCTGTTGCGGTCTCCGCGGGCTCTGTTGGGGTCCCGGGGGCTCTGTTGGGGTCCTGGGTTCTTAGTTCGAGTTCTGGGGTCTCTGTTGTTCTCCCGGGGGCTCTTTAGGGGTCCCGGGGAATCTGTAGGGGTCCCGGGGGCTCTGTTGGGGTTCTGGGGGCTATGTTGTGGTTATTTTGGCTCTGTTGGGTTCCTGGGGGCTCTGTTGTGGTCCCGGGGGCTGTGTTGTGGTCCCGGGGGCTCTGTTGTTGTCCCGGGGGGGTCTGTTCGGGTTTTGGGGGCTCCGTTGGGGTCCCGGGGGCTCTGTTGGGGTCCCGCAGGCTCTGTTGGAGTCCCGGGGGCTCTGTTGGCATCCTCGGAGCTTGGTTCGGGTCCCGGGGGCTCCGTTCGTGTCCTGGGGGCTCCGTTCGTGTCCTGGGGGCTCCGTTCGTGTCCTGGGGGATCTATTGGGGTCCCGGGGGCTCTGTTGGGGTCCCGGGGGCTCTGTTGGGGTCCCGCAGGCTCTGTTGGGGTCCCGGGGCCTCTGTTGGGGTCCCGGGGGCTCTGTTGGGGTCCTGGGGGCTCTGTTGGGGTCCCGCAGGCTCTGTTGGGGTCCCGGTGGCTCTGTTGGGGTCCCGCAGGCTCTGTTGTGGTCCTGGGGGCTCTGTTGGCGTCCTCGGAGCTTGGTTCGTGTCCCGGGGGCTCCGTTCGTGTACCGGGGGCTCCGTTCGTGTACCGGGGGTCCGTTCGTGTCCCGGGGGCTCTGTTCGTGTCCCGCGGGCTCCGTTCGTGTCCCGCGGGCTCTGTTGGGGTCCCGCGGGCTCTGTTGGGGTCCCGCGGGCTCTGTTGCGGTCTCCGCGGGCTCTGTTGGGGTCCCGGGGGCTCTGTTGGGGTCCTGGGTTCTTAGTTCGAGTTCTGGGGTCTCTGTTGTTCTCCCGGGGGCTCTTTAGGGGTCCCGGGGAATCTGTAGGGGTCCCGGGGGCTCTGTTGGGGTTCTGGGGGCTATGTTGTGGTTATTTTGGCTCTGTTGGGTTCCTGGGGGCTCTGTTGTGGTCCCGGGGGCTGTGTTGTGGTCCCAGGGGCTCTGTTGTGGTCCTGGAGGTCCTGTTCGTGTCTTGGGGGCTCTGTTGTGGTCCCGGGGGCTCTGTTGTTGTCCCGGGGGGGTCTGTTCGGGTTTTGGGGGCTCCGTTGGGGTCCCGGGGGCTCTGTTGGGGTCCCGCAGGCTCTGTTGGAGTCCCGGGGGCTCTGTTGGCATCCTCGGAGCTTGGTTCGGGTCCCGGGGGCTCCGTTCGTGTCCTGGGGGCTCCGTTCGTGTCCTGGGGGCTCCGTTCGTGTCCTGGGGGCTCTGTTGGGGTCCCGGGGGCTCTGTTGGGGTCCCGGGGGCTCTGTTGGGGTCCCGGGGCCTCTGTTGGGGTCCCGGGGCCTCTGTTGGGGTCCCGCAGGCTCTGTTGGGGTCCCGGGGGCTCTGTTGGCGTCCTCGGAGCTTGGTTCGGGTCCCGGGGGCTCTGTTGGGGTCCCGGGGGCTTTGCTGGGGTCCCGGGGGCTTTGCCGGGGTCTTGGGGCTTCTGTTGGGGTCCCGGGGGATCTCTTGGGGTCCCGAAGGATCTGTTGGGGTCCCGGCAACTTGGTTCGGGTTCTGGAGGCTCTGTTGGGGTCCTGGTGGCTCTGTTGGGGTCCCGGGGGCTCTGTTGGGGTCCCGGAGGCTTTGCTGGGGTCTTGGGGCTTTTGTTGGGGTCCCGGGGGGTCTCTTGGGGTCCCGAAGGATCTGTTGGGGTCCCGGGGGCTCTGTTGGGGTTCCGGGGGCTCTGTTGGATTCCTGGGAGCTCTGTTGGAGTCCCGGGGGCTCTGTTGGGGTTTTGGGGGTCTTCGCTGGGGTCCTGGGGTCTCTGTTGTCGTCCCGGGGGCTCTGTTGTCGTCCCGGGGGCTCTGTTGTCGTCCCGGGGGCTCTGTTGTGGTCCTGGGGCATCTGTTCGGGTTTTGGGGGCTCTGTTGTTCCCCTGGGGTCTCTGTTGGGGTCCCGGGGGCTCTGTTGGGGTTCTGGGGCCTCTGTGCTGGTTTTTGGGGGCTTTGTTGTTCTCCTGGGAGCTCTGTTGGGGTCCTGGGGGCTCTGTTGGGGTCCTGGGGGCTCTGTTCGAGTTCTGGGGTCTCTGTTGTTCTCCCGGGGGCTCTGTAGGGGTCCCCGGGGTATCTGTTGGGGTCCCGGGGGATCTGTTGGGGTCCCGGGGGCTCTGTTGGGCTTCTGGGTGCTCTGTTGTGGTTATTTTGGCTCTGTTGGGTTCCTGGGGGGTCTGTTGTGGTCCCGGGGGCTCTGCTGTGGTCCCGGGGACTGTGTTGTGGTCCCGGGGGCTCTGTTGTTGTCCCGGGGGGGTCTGTTCGGGTTTTGGGGCTCTGTTGGGGTCCTGGGGGCTCTGTTGGGGTCCTGGGGGCTCTGTTGGGGTCCCGGTGGCTCTGTTGGGGTCCCGCAGGCTCTGTTGTGGTCCTGGGGGCTCTGTTGGCGTCCTCGGAGCTTTGTTCGTGTCCCGGGGGCTCCGTTCGTGTCCCGGGGGCTCCGTTCGTGTCCCGGGGGCTCCGTTCGTGTCCCGCGGGCTCCGTTCGTGTCCCGCGGGCTCCGTTCGTGTCCCGCGGGCTCCGTTCGTGTCCCGCGGGCTCCGTTCGTGTCCCGCGGGCTCTGTTGGGGTCCCGCGGGCTCTGTTGCGGTCTCCGCGGGCTCTGTTGGGGTCCCGGGGGCTCTGTTGGGGTCCTGGGTTCTTAGTTCGAGTTCTGGGGTCTCTGTTGTTCTCCCGGGGGCTCTTTAGGGGTCCCGGGGAATCTGTAGGGGTCCCGGGGGCTCTGTTGGGGTTCTGGGGGCTATGTTGTGGTTATTTTGGCTCTGTTGGGTTCCTGGGGGCTCTGTTGTGGTCCCGGGGGCTGTGTTGTGGTCCCAGGGGCTCTGTTGTGGTCCTGGAGGTCCTGTTCGTGTCTTGGGGGCTCTGTTGTGGTCCCGGGGGCTCTGTTGTTGTCCCGGGGGGGTCTGTTCGGGTTTTGGGGGCTCCGTTGGGGTCCCGGGGGCTCTGTTGGGGTCCCGCAGGCTCTGTTGGAGTCCCGGGGGCTCTGTTGGCATCCTCGGAGCTTGGTTCGGGTCCCGGGGGCTCCGTTCGTGTCCTGGGGGCTCCGTTCGTGTCCTGGGGGCTCCGTTCGTGTCCTGGGGGATCTATTGGGGTCCCGGGGGCTCTGTTGGGGTCCCGGGGGCTCTGTTGGGGTCCCGGGGGCTCTGTTGGGGTCCCGGGGGCTCTGTTGGGGTCCCGGGGGCTCTGTTGGGGTCCCGGGGGCTCTGTTGGGGTCCCGCAGGCTCTGTTGGGGTCCCGGGGCCTCTGTTGGGGTCCCGGGGGCTCTGTTGGGGTCCCGGGGGCTCTGTTGGGGTCCCGCAGGCTCTGTTGGGGTCCCGGGGGCTCTGTTGGCGTCCTCGGAGCTTGGTTCGGGTCCCGGGGGCTCTGTTGGGGTCCCGGGGGCTTTGCTGGGGTCCCGGGGGCTTTGCCGGGGTCTTGGGGCTTCTGTTGGGGTCCCGGGGGATCTCTTGGGGTCCCGAAGGATCTGTTGGGGTCCCGGCAACTTGGTTCGGGTTCTGGAGGCTCTGTTGGGGTCCTGGTGGCTCTGTTGGGGTCCCGGGGGCTCTGTTGGGGTCCCGGAGGCTTTGCTGGGGTCTTGGGGCTTCTGTTGGGGTCCCGGGGGCTCTCTTGGGGTCCCGAAGGATCTGTTGGGGTCCCGGGGGCTCTGTTGGGGTTCCGGGGGCTCTGTTGGATTCCTGGGAGCTCTGTTGGAGTCCCGGGGGCTCTGTTGGGGTTTTGGGGGTCTTCGCTGGGGTCCTGGGGTCTCTGTTGTCGTCCCGGGGGCTCTGTTGTCATCCCGGGGGCTCTGTTGTCGTCCCGGGGGCTCTGTTGTGGTCCTGGGGCATCTGTTCGGGTTTTGGGGGCTCTGTTGTTCCCCTGGGGTCTCTGTTGGGGTCCCGGGGGCTCTGTTGGGGTTCTGGGGCCTCTGTGCTGGTTTTTGGGGGCTTTGTTGTTCTCCTGGGGGCTCTGTTGGGGTCCTGGGGGCTCTGTTGGGGTCCTGGGGGCTCTGTTCGAGTTCTGGGGTCTCTGTTGTTCTCCCGGGGGCTCTGTAGGGGTCCCCGGGGTATCTGTTGGGGTCCCGGGGGATCTGTTGGGGTCCCGGGGGCTCTGTTGGGCTTCTGGGTGCTCTGTTGTGGTTATTTTGGCTCTGTTGGGTTCCTGGGGGGTCTGTTGTGGTCCCGGGGGCTCTGCTGTGGTCCCGGGGACTGTGTTGTGGTCCCGGGTGCTCTGTTGTGGTCCCGGGGGCTCTGTTGTGGTCCCGGGGGCTCTGTTGTGGTCCTGGAGGCTCTGTTCAGGTCCTGGGGGCTCTGTTGTGGTCCTGGGGGCTCTGTTGTTTTCCTGAGGTCTCTGTTGTCGTCCTGGGAGCTCTGTTCGGCTTCTGGGAGTGCTGTTGGTGTCCTGAAGGCTCTGTTGGGGTCCTGGGGGCTCTGTTGGGGTCCTGGGGGCTCTGTTGGGGTCCTGGGGGCTCTGTTGGGGTCCCGGGGGCTTTGCTGGGGTCTTGGGGCTTCTGTTGGGGTCCCGTGGGCTCTGTTGGGGTCCCGAAGGCTCTGTTGGGGTCCTGGGGGCTCTGTTGTAAGCCTGGGTGCTCTGTTGGGGTCCCGGGGGCTCTGTTGGCATCCCGGGGGCTCTGTTGGCATCCCGGGGGCTCTGTTGGGGTTTTTGGGGTCTTCGCTGGGGTCCTGGGGTCTCTGTTGAAGTCCCGGGGGCTCTGTTGAAGTCCCGGGGGCTCTGTTGAAGTCCCGGGTTCTTCTCTGGGGTAAAGGGGATCCCTGTTGGGGTCCTGGGGGCTCTGTTGTGGTCGTGGGGGCTCTGTTGTGGTCCTGGGGGCTCTGTTGGGGTAATGGGTGCTCTGTTGACGTCCTGGGGACCCTGTTGTGGTCCTGGAGGCTCTTTTCGGTTGCTGAACGCTCTGTTGAGGGTTTCGGGGGCTCTGTGGGGGTCCCTGGGGCTCTGTTGGGGTCCCGGGGGCTGTGTTGTTGTTTTGGGGGCTCTGTTGTTGTCCTGGGGTCTTCACTGGTGTAATGGCGGCTCCTTTGGTGTCCCGCGGGCTCTGTTGGGGTCCTGGGAGCTTGGTTCAGGTCCCGGGGGCTCTGTTGGGGTCCCGGGGGCTCTGTTGGGGTTCTGGGGGCTATGTGGTGGTTATTTTGGCACTGTTGGGTTCCTGGGGGCTCTGTTGTGGTCCCGGGGGCTCTGCTGTGATCCCTGGGGCTCTGTTGTGGTCCTGGAGGTCCTGTTCGTGTCTTCGGGGCTCTGTTGTGGTCCCGGGGGCTCTGTTGTTGTCCCGGGGGAGTCTGTTTGGCTTTTAGGGGCTCCGTTGTAGTCCCGGGGGCTCTGTTGGGGTCCCGGGGGCTCTGTTGGGGTC
This sequence comes from Opisthocomus hoazin, assembly GCF_030867145.1. Classification (NCBI taxonomy): domain Eukaryota; kingdom Metazoa; phylum Chordata; class Aves; order Opisthocomiformes; family Opisthocomidae; genus Opisthocomus; species Opisthocomus hoazin. The sequence continues at coordinate 81,145 of NW_027449002.1, forward strand.
CCGGGGGCTCTGTTGGAGTCCCGGGGGCTCTGTTGGCATCCTCGGAGCTTGGTTCGGGTCCCGGGGGCTCCGCTGGGGTCCCGGGGGCTCCGTTCGTGTCCTTGGGGCTCCGTTCGTGTCCTGGGGGCTCTGTTGTTGTCCCGTGGGATCTGTTGGGGTCCTGCTGGCTCTGTTGGGGTCCTGCTGGCTCTGTTGGGGTCCCTTGGGATCTGTTGGGGTCCCGGGGGATCTGTTGGAGTCCCGGGGGCTCTGTTGGCATCCTCGGAGCTTGGTTCGGGTCCCGGGGGCTCCGCTGGGGTCCCGGGGGCTCCGTTCGTGTCCTTGGGGATCCGTTCGTGTCCTGGGGGCTCTATTGTTGTCCCGTGGGATCTGTTGGGGTCCTGCTGGCTCTGTTGGGGTCCCGCGGGCTCTGTTGGGGTCCCGCGGGCTCTGTTGGGTTCCCGGGGGCTCTGTTGGGGTCCCGGGGGCTCTGTTGGCGTCCCGGGGGCTCTGTTGGCGTCCTCGGAGCTTGGTTCGGGTCCCGGGGGCTCCGCTGGGGTCCAGGGGGCTCCGTTCGTGTCCTGGGGGCTCTGTTGTTCTCCTGCGGGCTCTGTTGGAGTCCCGCGGGCTCTGTTGGGGTCCCGCGGGCTCTGTTGGTGTCCCGGGAGCTTGGTTCGGGTTCTGGAGGCTCTGTTGGGGTCCTGGTGGCTCTGTTGGGGTCCCTGGGGCTCTGTTGGGGTCCCGGAGCCTTTGCTGGGGTCTTAGGGCTTCTGTTGGGGTCCCGGGGGGTCTCTTGGGGTCCCGAAGGATCTGTTGGGGTCCCGGGGGCTCTGTTGTAAGCCTGGGGTCTCAGTTGGGGTCCCGGGGGCTCTGTTGGATTCCTGGGAGCTCTGTTGGGGTCCCCGGGGCTCTGTTGTGATCCCCGGGGCTCTGTTGTGGTCCTGGAGGTCCTGTTCGTGTCTTGGGGGCTCTGTTGTGGTCCCGGGGGCTCTGTTGTTGTCCCGGGGGGGTCTGTTCGGGTTTTGGGGGCTCTGTTGGGGTCCTGGGGGCTCCGTTGGGGTCCTGGGGGCTCTGTTCGGCTCCTGGTTGCTCTGTTGGGGTCCCGGGGGCTCTGTTGGGGTCCCGCAGGCTCTGTTGAAGTCCCTGGGGCTCTGTTGAGGTCCCGGGGTCTTCGCTGGTGTAAAGGGGGTCCCTGTTGGGGTCCTGGGGGCTCTGTTGGTGTCCTGGGAGCTCTGTGGGGGTCCTGAGGTCTCTGTTGTCGTCCTGGGAGCTCTGTTCGGCTTCTGGGAGTTCGGTTGGGGTCCCGGGGGCTCTGTGGGGGTCCCGGGGGCTCTGTGGCGGTCCCGGGGGCTCTGTGGCGGTCCCAGGGGCTCTGTTGTTGTCCTGGGGTCTTCACTGGTGTAATGGCGGCTCCTTTGGTGTCCCGCGGGCTCTGTTGGGGTCCTGGGAGCTTGGTTCAGGTCCCGGGGGCTCTGTTGGAGTCCCGGGGGCTCTGTTGGGGTCCTGGGGCTTCTGTTGGTGTCCCGGGAGCTCTGTTCGATTTCTGGGGTCTCTGTTGTTCTCCCGGGGGCTCTGGTGGGGTCCCGGGGGATCTGTTGGGGTCCCTTGGGATCTGTTGGGCTCCCGGGGGATCTGTTGGAGTCCCGGGGGCTCTGTTGGCATCCTCGGAGCTTGGTTCGGGTCCCGGGGGCTCCGCTGGGGTCCCGGGGGCTCCGTTCGTGTCCTTGGGGCTCCGTTCGTGTCCTGGGGGCTCTGTTGTTGTCCCGTGGGATCTGTTGGGGTCCTGCTGGCTCTGTTGGGGTCCTGCTGGCTCTGTTGGGGTCCCTTGGGATCTGTTGGGGTCCCGGGGGATCTGTTGGAGTCCCGGGGGCTCTGTTGGCATCCTCGGAGCTTGGTTCGGGTCCCGGGGGCTCCGCTGGGGTCCCGGGGGCTCCGTTCGTGTCCTTGGGGATCCGTTCGTGTCCTGGGGGCTCTGTTGTTGTCCCGTGGGATCTGTTGGGGTCCTGCTGGCTCTGTTGGGGTCCTGCTGGCTCTGTTGGGGTCCCGGGGGCTCTGTTGGGGTCCCGGGGGCTCTGTTGGGGTCCCGGGGGCTCTGTTGGCGTCCCGGGGGCTCTGTTGGCGTCCTCGGAGCTTGGTTCGGGTCCCGGGGGCTCCGCTGGGGTCCAGGGGGCTCCGTTCGTGTCCTGGGGGCTCTGTTGTTCTCCTGCGGGCTCTGTTGGGGTCCCGTGGGCTCTGTTGGTGTCCCGGGAGCTTGGTTCGGGTTCTGGAGGCTCTGTTGGGGTCCTGGTGGCTCTGTTGGGGTCCCTGGGGCTCTGTTGGGGTCCCGGAGGCTTTGCCGGGGTCTTGGGGCTTCTGTTGGGGTCCCGGGGGATCTCTTGGGGTCCCAAAGGATCTGTTGGGGTCCCGGGGGCTCTGTTGTAAGCCTGGGGGCTCAGTTGGGGTCCCGGGGGATCTGTTGGATTCCTGGGAGCTCTGTTGGGGTCCCCGGGACTCTGTTGTGATCCCCGGGGCTCTGTTGTGGTCCCAGGGGCTCTGTTGTGGTCCTGGAGGTCCTGTTCGTGTCTTGGGGGCTCTGTTGTGGTCCCGGGGGCTCTGTTGTTGTCCCGGGGGGGTCTGTTCGGGTTTTGGGGGCTCCGTTGGGGTCCTGGGGGCTCCGTTGGGGTCCTGGGGGCTCTGTTGGGGTCCCGGGAGCTTTGCTGGGGTCTTGGGGCTTCTGTTGGGGTCCCGTGGGCTCTGTTGGGGTCCCGAAGGCTCTGTTGGGGTCCTGGGGGCTCTGTTGTAAGCCTGGGTGCTCTGTTGGGGTCCCGGGGGCTCTGTTGGCATCCCGGGGGCTCTGTTGGCATCCCGGGGGCTCTGTTGGGGTTTTTGGGGTCTTCGCTGGGGTCCTGAGGTCTCTGTTGAAGTCCCGGGGGCTCTGTTGAAGTCCCGGGGGCTCTGTTGAAGTCCCGGGTTCTTCTCTGGGGTAAAGGGGATCCCTGTTGGGGTCCTGGGGGCTCTGTTGTGGTCGTGGGGGCTCTGTTGTGGTCCTGGGGGCTCTGTTGGGGTAATGGGTGCTCTGTTGACGTCCTGGGGACCCTGTTGTGGTCCTGGAGGCTCTTTTCGGTTGCTGAACGCTCTGTTGAGGGTTTCGGGGGCTCTGTGGGGGTCCCTGGGGCTCTGTTGGGGTCCCGGGGGCTGTGTTGTTGTTTTGGGGGCTCTGTTGTTGTCCTGGGGTCTTCACTGGTGTAATGGCGGCTCCTTTGGTGTCCCGCGGGCTCTGTTGGGGTCCTGGGAGCTTGGTTCAGGTCCCGGGGGCTCTGTTGGGGTCCCGGGGGCTCTGTTGGGGTTCTGGGGGCTATGTGGTGGTTATTTTGGCACTGTTGGGTTCCTGGGGGCTCTGTTGTGGTCCCGGGGGCTCTGCTGTGATCCCTGGGGCTCTGTTGTGGTCCTGGAGGTCCTGTTCGTGTCTTCGGGGCTCTGTTGTGGTCCCGGGGGCTCTGTTGTTGTCCCGGGGGAGTCTGTTTGGCTTTTAGGGGCTCCGTTGTAGTCCCGGGGGCTCTGTTGGGGTCCCGGGGGCTCTGTTGGGGTCCCGGGGGCTCTGTTGGGGTCCCGGGGGCTCTGTTGGAGTCCCGGGGGCTCTGTTGGCATCCTCGGAGCTTGGTTCGGGTCCCGGGGGCTCCGCTGGGGTCCCGGGGGCTCCGTTCGTGTCCTTGGGGCTCCGTTCGTGTCCTGGGGGCTCTGTTGTTGTCCCGTGGGATCTGTTGGGGTCCTGCTGGCTCTGTTGGGGTCCTGCTGGCTCTGTTGGGGTCCCTTGGGATCTGTTGGGGTCCCGGGGGATCTGTTGGAGTCCCGGGGGCTCTGTTGGCATCCTCGGAGCTTGGTTCGGGTCCCGGGGGCTCCGCTGGGGTCCCGGGGGCTCCGTTCGTGTCCTTGGGGATCCGTTCGTGTCCTGGGGGCTCTATTGTTGTCCCGTGGGATCTGTTGGGGTCCTGCTGGCTCTGTTGGGGTCCCGCGGGCTCTGTTGGGGTCCCGCGGGCTCTGTTGGGGTCCCGCGGGCTCTGTTGGGTTCCCGGGGGCTCTGTTGGGGTCCCGGGGGCTCTGTTGGCGTCCCGGGGGCTCTGTTGGCGTCCTCGGAGCTTGGTTCGGGTCCCGGGGGCTCCGCTGGGGTCCAGGGGGCTCCGTTCGTGTCCTGGGGGCTCTGTTGTTCTCCTGCGGGCTCTGTTGGAGTCCCGCGGGCTCTGTTGGGGTCCCGCGGGCTCTGTTGGTGTCCCGGGAGCTTGGTTCGGGTTCTGGAGGCTCTGTTGGGGTCCTGGTGGCTCTGTTGGGGTCCCTGGGGCTCTGTTGGGGTCCCGGAGCCTTTGCTGGGGTCTTAGGGCTTCTGTTGGGGTCCCGGGGGGTCTCTTGGGGTCCCGAAGGATCTGTTGGGGTCCCGGGGGCTCTGTTGTAAGCCTGGGGTCTCAGTTGGGGTCCCGGGGGCTCTGTTGGATTCCTGGGAGCTCTGTTGGGGTCCCCGGGGCTCTGTTGTGATCCCCGGGGCTCTGTTGTGGTCCTGGAGGTCCTGTTCGTGTCTTGGGGGCTCTGTTGTGGTCCCGGGGGCTCTGTTGTTGTCCCGGGGGGGTCTGTTCGGGTTTTGGGGGCTCTGTTGGGGTCCTGGGGGCTCCGTTGGGGTCCTGGGGGCTCTGTTCGGCTCCTGGTTGCTCTGTTGGGGTCCCGGGGGCTCTGTTGGGGTCCCGCAGGCTCTGTTGAAGTCCCTGGGGCTCTGTTGAGGTCCCGGGGTCTTCGCTGGTGTAAAGGGGGTCCCTGTTGGGGTCCTGGGGGCTCTGTTGGTGTCCTGGGAGCTCTGTGGGGGTCCTGAGGTCTCTGTTGTCGTCCTGGGAGCTCTGTTCGGCTTCTGGGAGTACTGTTTGGGTCCTGGGGGCTCTGTTGGGGTCCTGGGGGCTCTGTTGGGGTCCCGGGAGCTTTGCTGGGGTGTTTGGGCTTCTGTTGGGGTCCCGTGGGCTCTGTTGGGGTCCCGAAGGCTCTGTTGGGGACCTTGGGGCTCTGTTGTAAGCCTGGGTGCTCTGTTGGGGTCCTGGGGGCTCTGTTGACATCCCGGGGGCTCTGTTGGCGTTTTTGGGGTCTTCGCTGGGGTCCTGGGGTCTCTGTTGTTGTCCCGGGGGCTCTGTTGAAGTCCCGGGGTCTCTGTTGAGGTCCCGGGGTCTTCTCTGGGGTAAAGGGGGTCCCTGTTGGGGTCCCGGGGGCTCTGTGGGGGTCCCGGGGGCTCTGTGGGGGTCCCGGGGGCTCTGTGGCGGTCCCAGGGGCTCTGTTGTTGTCCTGGGGTCTTCACTGGTGTAATGGCGGCTCCTTTGGTGTCCCGCGGGCTCTGTTGGGGTCCTGGGAGCTTGGTTCAGGTCCCGGGGGCTCTGTTGGAGTCCCGGGGGCTCTGTTGGGGTCCTGGGGCTTCTGTTGGTGTCCCGGGGGCTCTGTTCGATTTCTGGGGTCTCTGTTGTTCTCCCGGGGGCTCTGGTGGGGTCCCGGGGGATCTGTTGGAGTCCCGGGGGCTCTGTTGGCATCCTCGGAGCTTGGTTCGGGTCCCGGGGGCTCCGCTGGGGTCCCGGGGGCTCCGTTCGTGTCCTTGGGGATCCGTTCGTGTCCTGGGGGCTCTGTTGTTGTCCCGTGGGATCTGTTGGGGTCCTGCTGGCTCTGTTGGGGTCCTGCTGGCTCTGTTGGGGTCCCGGGGGCTCTGTTGGCGTCCCGGGGGCTCTGTTGGCGTCCCGGGGGCTCTGTTGGCGTCCTCGGAGCTTGGTTCGGGTCCCGGGGGCTCCGCTGGGGTCCAGGGGGCTCCGTTCGTGTCCTGGGGGCTCTGTTGTTCTCCTGCGGGCTCTGTTGGAGTCCCGCGGGCTCTGTTGGGGTCCCGCGGGCTCTGTTGGTGTCCCGGGAGCTTGGTTCGGGTTCTGGAGGCTCTGTTGGGGTCCTGGTGGCTCTGTTGGGGTCCCTGGGGCTCTGTTGGGGTCCCGGAGCCTTTGCTGGGGTCTTAGGGCTTCTGTTGGGGTCCCGGGGGGTCTCTTGGGGTCCCGAAGGATCTGTTGGGGTCCCGGGGGCTCTGTTGTAAGCCTGGGGTCTCAGTTGGGGTCCCGGGGGCTCTGTTGGATTCCTGGGAGCTCTGTTGGGGTCCCCGGGGCTCTGTTGTGATCCCCGGGGCTCTGTTGTGGTCCTGGAGGTCCTGTTCGTGTCTTGGGGGCTCTGTTGTGGTCCCGGGGGCTCTGTTGTTGTCCCGGGGGGGTCTGTTCGGGTTTTGGGGGCTCTGTTGGGGTCCTGGGGGCTCCGTTGGGGTCCTGGGGGCTCTGTTCGGCTCCTGGTTGCTCTGTTGGGGTCCCGGGGGCTCTGTTGGGGTCCCGCAGGCTCTGTTGAAGTCCCTGGGGCTCTGTTGAGGTCCCGGGGTCTTCGCTGGTGTAAAGGGGGTCCCTGTTGGGGTCCTGGGGGCTCTGTTGGTGTCCTGGGAGCTCTGTGGGGGTCCTGAGGTCTCTGTTGTCGTCCTGGGAGCTCTGTTCGGCTTCTGGGAGTACTGTTTGGGTCCTGGGGGCTCTGTTGGGGTCCTGGGGGCTCTGTTGGGGTCCCGGGAGCTTTGCTGGGGTGTTTGGGCTTCTGTTGGGGTCCCGTGGGCTCTGTTGGGGTCCCGAAGGCTCTGTTGGGGACCTTGGGGCTCTGTTGTAAGCCTGGGTGCTCTGTTGGGGTCCTGGGGGCTCTGTTGACATCCCGGGGGCTCTGTTGGCGTTTTTGGGGTCTTCGCTGGGGTCCTGGGGTCTCTGTTGTTGTCCCGGGGGCTCTGTTGAAGTCCCGGGGTCTCTGTTGAGGTCCCGGGGTCTTCTCTGGGGTAAAGGGGGTCCCTGTTGGGGTCCCGGGGGCTCTGTGGGGGTCCCGGGGGCTCTGTGGGGGTCCCGGGGGCTCTGTGGCGGTCCCAGGGGCTCTGTTGTTGTCCTGGGGTCTTCACTGGTGTAATGGCGGCTCCTTTGGTGTCCCGCGGGCTCTGTTGGGGTCCTGGGAGCTTGGTTCAGGTCCCGGGGGCTCTGTTGGAGTCCCGGGGGCTCTGTTGGGGTCCTGGGGGTTCTGTTGGTGTCCCGGGGGCTCTGTTCGATTTCTGGGGTCTCTGTTGTTCTCCCGGGGGCTCTGGTGGGGTCCCGGGGGATCTGTTGGAGTCCCGGGGGCTCTGTTGGCATCCTCGGAGCTTGGTTCGGGTCCCGGGGGCTCCGCTGGGGTCCCGGGGGCTCCGTTCGTGTCCTTGGGGATCCGTTCGTGTCCTGGGGGCTCTGTTGTTGTCCCGTGGGATCTGTTGGGGTCCTGCTGGCTCTGTTGGGGTCCTGCTGGCTCTGTTGGGGTCCCGGGGGCTCTGTTGGCGTCCCGGGGGCTCTGTTGGCGTCCTCGGAGCTTGGTTCGGGTCCCGGGGGCTCCGCTGGGGTCCAGGGGGCTCCGTTCGTGTCCTGGGGGCTCTGTTGTTCTCCCGCGGGCTCTGTTGGGGTCCCGCGGGCTCTGTTGGGGTCCCGGGAGCTTGGTTCGGGTTCTGGAGGCTCTGTTGGGGTCCTGGTGGCTCTGTTGGGGTCCCTGGGGCTCTGTTGGGGTCCCGGAGGCTTTGCCGGGGTCTTGGGGCTTCTGTTGGGGTCCCGGGGGATCTCTTGGGGTCCCAAAGGATCTGTTGGGGTCCCGGGGGCTCTGTTGTAAGCCTGGGGGCTCAGTTGGGGTCCCGGGGGCTCTGTTGGATTCCTGGGAGCTCTGTTGGGGTCCCCGGGGCTCTGTTGTGATCCCCGGGGCTCTGTTGTGGTCCCAGGGGCTCTGTTGTGGTCCTGGAGGTCCTGTTCGTGTCTTGGGGGCTCTGTTGTGGTCCCGGGGGCTCTGTTGTTGTCCCGGGGGGGTCTGTTCGGGTTTTGGGGGCTCCGTTGGGGTCCTGGGGGCTCCGTTGGGGTCCTGGGGGCTCTGTTCGGCTCCTGGTTGCTCTGTTGGGGTCCCGGGGGCTCTGTTGGGGTCCCGCAGGCTCTGTTGAAGTCCCTGGGGCTCTGTTGAGGTCCCGGGGTCTTCGCTGGTGTAAAGGGGGTCCCTGTTGGGGTCCTGGGGGCTCTGTTGGTGTCCTGGGAGCTCTGTGGGGGTCCTGAGGTCTCTGTTGTCGTCCTGGGAGCTCTGTTCGGCTTCTGGGAGTACTGTTTGGGTCCTGGGGGCTCTGTTGGGGTCCTGGGGGCTCTGTTGGGGTCCCGGGAGCTTTGCTGGGGTGTTTGGGCTTCTGTTGGGGTCCCGTGGGCTCTGTTGGGGTCCCGAAGGCTCTGTTGGGGACCTTGGGGCTCTGTTGTAAGCCTGGGTGCTCTGTTGGGGTCCTGGGGGCTCTGTTGGCATCCCGGGGGCTCTGTTGGCGTTTTTGGGGTCTTCGCTGGGGTCCTGGGGTCTCTGTTGTTGTCCCGGGGGCTCTGTTGAAGTCCCGGGGTCTCTGTTGAGGTCCCGGGGTCTTCTCTGGGGTAAAGGGGGTCCCTGTTGGGGTCCTGGGGGCTCTGTTGGGGTCGTGGGGGCTCTGTTGTGGTCCTGGGGGCTCTGTTGGGGTAATGGGTGCTCTGTTGACGTCCTGGGGACCCTGTTGTGGTCCTGGGGGCTCTTTTTGGTTGCTGAACGCTCTGTTGAGGGTCCCGGGGGCTCTGTGGGGGTCCCGGGGGCTCTGTGGCGGTCCCGGGGGCTCTGTTGTTGTCCTGGGGTCTTCACTGGTGTAATGGCGGCTCCTTTGGTGTCCCGCGGGCTCTGTTGGGGTCCTGGGAGCTTGGTTCAGGTCCCGGGGGCTCTGTTGGGGTCCCGGGGGCTCTGTTGGGGTCCTGGGGCTTCTGTTGGTGTCCCGGGGGCTCTGTTCGAGTTCTGGGGTCTCTGTTGTTCTCCCGGGGGCTCTGGTGGGGTCCCGGGGGCTCTGTTGGGGTCCCTTGGGATCTGTTGGGGTCCCTTGGGATCTGTTGGGGTCCCGGGGGCTCTGTTGGGGTTCTGCGGGCTATGTTGTGGTTGTTTTGGCTCTGTTGGGTTTCTGGGGGCTCTGTTGTGGTCCCGGCGGCTCTGCTGTGGTCCCAGGGGCTCTGTTGTGGTCCTGGAGGTCCTGTTCGTGTCTTCGGGGCTCTGTTGTGGTCCCGGGGGCTCTGTTGTTGTCCCGGGGGGGTCTGTTCGGGTTTTGGGGCTCTGTTGGGGTCCTGGGGGCTCTGTTGGGGTCCCGGGGGCTCTGTTGGGGTCCCGCAGGCTCTGTTGGCGTCCTCGGAGCTTGGTTCGTGTCCCGGGGGCTCCGTTCGTGTCCCGGGGGCTCCGTTCGTGTCCCGGGGGCTCCGTTCGTGTACCGGGGGCTCCGTTCGTGTACCGGGGGTCCGTTCGTGTCCCGGGGGCTCCGTTCGTGTCCCGGGGGCTCCGTTCGTGTCCCGCGGGCTCTGTTGGGGTCCCGCGGGCTCTGTTGGGGTCCTGGGGGCTCTGTTGGGGTCCCGGGAGCTTTGCTGGGGTGTTTGGGCTTCTGTTGGGGTCCCGTGGGCTCTGTTGGGGTCCCGAAGGCTCTGTTGGGGACCTTGGGGCTCTGTTGTAAGCCTGGGTGCTCTGTTGGGGTCCCGGGGGCTCTGTTGGCATCCCGGGGGCTCTGTTGGCGTTTTTGGGGTCTTCGCTGGGGTCCTGGGGTCTCTGTTGTTGTCCCGGGGGCTCTGTTGAAGTCCCGGGGTCTCTGTTGAGGTCCCGGGGTCTTCTCTGGGGTAAAGGGGGTCCCTGTTGGGGTCCTGGGGACTCTGTTGGGGTCGTGGGGGCTCTGTTGTGGTCCTGGGGGCTCTGTTGGGGTAATGGGTGCTCTGTTGACGTCCTGGGGACACTGTTGTGGTCCTGGGGGCTCTTTTTGGTTGCTGAACGCTCTGTTGAGGGTCCCGGGGGCTCTGTGGCGGTCCCGGGGGCTCTGTGGCGGTCCCGGGGGCTCTGTGGCGGTCCCGGGGGCTCTGTGGCGGTCCCGGGGGCTCTGTTGTTGTCCTGGGGTCTTCACTGGTGTAATGGCGGCTCCTTTGGTGTCCCGCGGGCTCTGTTGGGGTCCTGGGAGCTTGGTTCAGGTCCCGGGGGCTCTGTTGGGGTCCCGGGGGCTCTGTTGGGGTCCTGGGGCTTCTGTTGGTGTCCCGGGGGCTCTGTTCGAGTTCTGGGGTCTCTGTTGTTCTCCCGGGGGCTCTGGTGGGGTCCCGGGGGCTCTGGTGGGGTCCCGGGGGCTCTGGTGGGGTCCCGGGGGATCTGTTGGGGTCCCGGGGGCTCTGTTGGGTTTCTGGGGGCTATGTTGTGGTTGTTTTGGCTCTGTTGGGTTTCTGGGGGCTCTGTTGTGGTCCCGGCGGCTCTGCTGTGATCCCTGGGGCTCTGTTGTGGTCCTGGAGGTCCTGTTCGTGTCTTCGGGGCTCTGTTGTGGTCCCGGGGGCTCTGTTGTTGTCCCGGGGGGGTCTGTTCGGGTTTTGGGGCTCTGTTGGGGTCCTGGGGGCTCTGTTGGGGTCCTGGGGGCTCTGTTGGGGTCCCGGTGGCTCTGTTGGGGTCCCGCAGGCTCTGTTGTGGTCCTGGGGGCTCTGTTGGCGTCCTCGGAGCTTGGTTCGTGTCCCGGGGGCTCCGTTCGTGTCCCGGGGGCTCCGTTCGTGTCCCGGGGGCTCCGTTCGTGTCCCGGGGGCTCCGTTCGTGTCCCGGGGGCTCCGTTCGTGTCCCGCGGGCTCCGTTCGTGTCCCGCGGGCTCCGTTCGTGTCCCGCGGGCTCCGTTGGGGTCCCGCGGGCTCTGTTGGGGTCTCCGCGGGCTCTGTTGGGGTCCCGGGGGCTCTGTTGGGGTCCTGGGTTCTTAGTTCGAGTTCTGGGGTCTCTGTTGTTCTCCCGGGGGCTCTTTAGGGGTCCCGGGGAATCTGTAGGGGTCCCGGGGGCTCTGTTGGGGTTCTGGGGGCTATGTTGTGGTTATTTTGGCTCTGTTGGGTTCCTGGGGGCTCTGTTGTGGTCCCGGGGGCTGTGTTGTGGTCCCAGGGGCTCTGTTGTGGTCCTGGAGGTCCTGTTCGTGTCTTGGGGGCTCTGTTGTGGTCCCGGGGGCTCTGTTGTTGTCCCGGGGGGGTCTGTTCGGGTTTTGGGGGCTCCGTTGGGGTCCCGGGGGCTCTGTTGGGGTCCCGCAGGCTCTGTTGGAGTCCCGGGGGCTCTGTTGGCATCCTCGGAGCTTGGTTCGGGTCCCGGGGGCTCCGTTCGTGTCCTGGGGGCTCCGTTCGTGTCCTGGGGGCTCCGTTCGTGTCCTGGGGGATCTATTGGGGTCCCGGGGGCTCTGTTGGGGTCCCGGGGGCTCTGTTGGGGTCCCGCAGGCTCTGTTGGGGTCCCGGGGCCTCTGTTGGGGTCCCGGGGGCTCTGTTGGGGTCCCGGGGGCTCTGTTGGGGTCCCGCAGGCTCTGTTGGGGTCCCGGGGGCTCTGTTGGCGTCCTCGGAGCTTGGTTCGGGTCCCGGGGGCTTTGCTGGGGTCCCGGGGGCTTTGCCGGGGTCTTGGGGCTTCTGTTGGGGTCCCGGGGGATCTCTTGGGGTCCCGAAGGATCTGTTGGGGTCCCGGCAACTTGGTTTGGGTCCTGGAGGTTCTGTTGGGGTCCTGGTGGCTCTGTTGGGGTCCCGGGGGCTCTGTTGGGGTCCCGGAGGCTTTGCTGGGGTCTTGGGGCTTCTGTTGGGGTCCCGGGGGGTCTCTTGGGGTCCCGAAGGATCTGTTGGGGTCCCGGGGGCTCTGTTGGGGTTCCGGGGGCTCTGTTGGATTCCTGGGAGCTCTGTTGGAGTCCCGGGGGCTCTGTTGGGGTTTTGGGGGTCTTCGCTGGGGTCCTGGGGTCTCTGTTGTCGTCTCGGGGGCTCTGTTGTCGTCCCGGGGGCTCTGTTGTCGTCCCGGGGGCTCTGTTGTGGTCCTGGGGCATCTGTTCGGGTTTTGGGGGCTCTGTTGTTCCCCTGGGGTCTCTGTTGGGGTCCCGGGGGCTCTGTTGGGGTTCTGGGGCCTCTGTGCTGGTTTTTGGGGGCTTTGTTGTTCTCCTGGGGGCTCTGTTGGGGTCCTGGGGGCTCTGTTGGGGTCCTGGGGGCTCTGTTCGAGTTCTGGGGTCTCTGTTGTTCTCCCGGGGGCTCTGTAGGGGTCCCCGGGGTATCTGTTGGGGTCCCGGGGGCTCTGTTGGGGTCCCGCAGGCTCTGTTGGGGTCCCGGGGGCTCTGTTGGCGTCCTCGGAGCTTGGTTCGGGTCCCGGGGGCTCTGTTGGGGTCCCGGGTCTCTGTTGGGGTCCCGGGGGCTCTGTTGGGGTCCCGGGGGCTTTGCTGGGGTCCCGGGGCTTCTGTTGGGGTCGCGGGGGATCTCTTGGGGTCCCGAAGGATCTGTTGGGGTCCCGAAGGATCTGTTGGGGTCCCGGCAACTTGGTTCGGGTTCTGGAGGCTCTGTTGGGGTCCTGGTGGCTCTGTTGGGGTCCCGGGGGCTCTGTTGGGGTCCCGGAGGCTTTGCTGGGGTCTTGGGGCTTCTGTTGGGGTCCCGGGGGGTCTCTTGGGGTCCCGAAGGATCTGTTGGGGTCCCGGGGGCTCTGTTGGGGTCCCGGGGGCTCTGTTGGGGTCCCGGGGGCTCTGTTGGATTCCTGGGAGCTCTGTTGGGGTCCCGGGGGCTCTGGTGGGGTCCCGGGGGCTCTGGTGGGGTCCCGGGGGCTCTGGTGGGGTCCCGGGGGATCTGTTGGGGTCCCGGGGGCTCTGTTGGGTTTCTGGGGGCTATGTTGTGGTTGTTTTGGCTCTGTTGGTTTTCTGGGGGCTCTGTTGTGGTCCCGGCGGCTCTGCTGTGATCCCTGGGGCTCTGTTGTGGTCCTGGAGGTCCTGTTCGTGTCTTCGGGGCTCTGTTGTGGTCCCGGGGGCTCTGTTGTTGTCCCGGGGGGGTCTGTTCGGGTTTTGGGGCTCTGTTGGGGTCCTGGGGGCTCTGTTGGGGTCCCGGGGGCTCTGTTGGGGTCCCGGTGGCTCTGTTGGGGTCCCGCAGGCTCTGTTGTGGTCCTGGGGGCTCTGTTGGCGTCCTCGGAGCTTGGTTCGTGTCCCGGGGGCTCCGTTCGTGTCCCGGGGGCTCCGTTCGTGTCCCGGGGGCTCCGTTCGTGTCCCGGGGGCTCCGTTCGTGTCCCGCGGGCTCCGTTCGTGTCCCGCGGGCTCCGTTCGTGTCCCGCGGGCTCCGTTCGTGTCCCGCGGGCTCCGTTGGGGTCCCGCGGGCTCTGTTGGGGTCTCCGCGGGCTCTGTTGGGGTCCCGGGGGCTCTGTTGGGGTCCTGGGTTCTTAGTTCGAGTTCTGGGGTCTCTGTTGTTCTCCCGGGGGCTCTTTAGGGGTCCCGGGGAATCTGTAGGGGTCCCGGGGGCTCTGTTGGGGTTCTGGGGGCTATGTTGTGGTTATTTTGGCTCTGTTGGGTTCCTGGGGGCTCTGTTGTGGTCCCGGGGGCTGTGTTGTGGTCCCAGGGGCTCTGTTGTGGTCCTGGAGGTCCTGTTCGTGTCTTGGGGGCTCTGTTGTGGTCCCGGGGGCTCTGTTGTTGTCCCGGGGGGGTCTGTTCGGGTTTTGGGGGCTCCGTTGGGGTCCCGGGGGCTCTGTTGGGGTCCCGCAGGCTCTGTTGGAGTCCCGGGGGCTCTGTTGGCATCCTCGGAGCTTGGTTCGGGTCCCGGGGGCTCCGTTCGTGTCCTGGGGGCTCCGTTCGTGTCCTGGGGGCTCCGTTCGTGTCCTGGGGGATCTATTGGGGTCCCGCAGGCTCTGTTGGGGTCCCGCGGGCTCTGTTGTGGTCCCGGGGGCTCTGTTGGGGTCCCGGGGGCTCTGTTGGGGTCCCGGGGGCTCTGTTGGGGTCCCGCAGGCTCTGTTGGGGTCCCGGGGGCTCTGTTGGCGTCCTCGGAGCTTGGTTCGGGTCCCGGGGGCTCTGTTGGGGTCCCGGGGGCTCTGTTGGGGTCCCGGGGGCTCTGTTGGGGTCCCGGGGGCTCTGTTGGGGTCCCGGGGGCTTTGCTGGGGTCCCGGGGCTTCTGTTGGGGTCGCGGGGGATCTCTTGGGGTCCCGAAGGATCTGTTGGGGTCCCGAAGGATCTGTTGGGGTCCCGGGAACTTGGTTCGGGTTCTGGAGGCTCTGTTGGGGTCCTGGTGGCTCTGTTGGGGTCCCGGGGGCTCTGTTGGGGTCCCGGAGGCTTTGCTGGGGTCTTGGGGCTTCTGTTGGGGTCCCGGGGGGTCTCTTGGGGTCCCGAAGGATCTGTTGGGGTCCCGGGGGCTCTGTTGGGGTCCCGGGGGCTCTGTTGGATTCCTGGGAGCTCTGTTGGGGTCCCGGGGGCTCTGTTGGGGTTTTGGGGGTCTTCCTGGGGTCCTGGGGTCTCTGTTGTCGTCCCGGGGGCTCTGTTGTCGTCACGGGGGCTCTGTTGTGGTCCTGGGGCATCTGTTCAGGTTTTGGGGGCTCTGTTGTTCCCCTGGGGTCTCTGTTGGGGTCCCGGGGGCTCTGTTGGGGTTCTGGGGCCTCTGTGCTGGTTTTTGGGGGCTTTGTTGTTCTCCTGGGGGCTCTGTTGGGGTCCTGGGGGCTCTGTTGGGGTCCTGGGGGCTCTGTTGGGGTCCTGGGGGCTCTGTTCGAGTTCTGGGGTCTCTGTTGTTCTCCCGGGGGCTCTGTAGGGGTCCCCGGGGTATCTGTTGGGGTCCCTTGGGATCTGTTGGGGTCCCGGGGGCTCTGTTGGGCTTCTGGGTGCTCTGTTGTGGTTATTTTGGCTCTGTTGGGTTCCTGGGGTCTCTGTTGTGGTCCCGGGGGCTCTGCTGTGGTCCCGGGGACTGTGTTGTGGTCCCGGGGGCTCTGTTGTGGTCCCGGGGGCTCTGTTGTGGTCCCGGGGGCTCTGTTGTGGTCCCAGGGGCTCTGTTGTGGTCCTGGAGGTCCTGTTCGTGTCTTGGGGGCTCTGTTGTGATCCCGTGGGCTCTGTTGTTGTCCCGGGGGAGTCTGTTCGGGTTTTGGGGGCTCCGTTGTGGTCCTGGGGGCTCTGTTGGGGTCCTGGGGTCTCTGTTCGGCTCCTGGTTGCTCTGTTGGGGTCCCGGGGGCTCTGTTGGGGTCCCGCAGGCTCTGTTGGGGTCCCGGGGGCTCTGTTGGCGTCCTCGGAGCTTGGTTCGTGTCCCGGGGGCTCCGTTCATGTCCCGGGGGCTCTGTTGGGGTCCTGCGGGCTCTGTTGGGGTCCTGCTGGCTCTGTTGGGGTCCCGGGGGCTCTGTTGGCGTCCCGGGGGCTCTGTTGGCGTCCCGGGGGCTCTGTTGGCGTCCCGGGGGCTCTGTTGGCGTCCCGGGGGCTCTGTTGGCGTCCTCGGAGCTTGGTTCGGGTCCCGGGGGCTCCGCTGGGGTCCAGGGGTCTCTGTTCGTGTCCTGGGGGCTCTGTTGTTCTCCTGCGGGCTCTGTTGTTCTCCCGCAAGCTCTGTTGGGGTCCCGCGGGCTCTGTTGGGGTCCCGGGAGCTTGATTCGGGTTCTGGAGGCTCTGTTGGGGTCCTGGTGGCTCTGTTGGGGTCCCTGGGGCTCTGTTGGGGTCCCGGAGGCTTTGCTGCGGTCTTGGGGCTTCTGTTGGGGTCTCGGGGGGTCTCTTGGGGTCCCGAAGGATCTGTTGGGGTCCCGGGGGCTCTGTTGTAAGCCTGGGGGCTCAGTTGGGGTCCCGGGGGCTCTGTTGGATTCCTGGGAGCTCTGTTGGGGTCCCCGGGGCTCTGTTGTGATCCCCGGGGCTCTGTTGTGGTCCCCGGGGCTCTGTTGTGGTCCTGGAGGTCCTGTTCGTGTCTTGGGGGCTCTGTTGTGGTCCCGGGGGCTCTGTTGTTGTCCCGGGGGGGTCTGTTCGGGTTTTGGGGGCTCCGTTGGGGTCCTGGGGGCTCTGTTCGGCTCCTGGTTGCTCTGTTGGGGTCCCGGGGGCTCTGTTGGGGTCCCGCAGGCTCTGTTGAAGTCCCTGGGGCTCTGTTGAGGTCCCGGGGTCTTCGCTGGTGTAAAGGGGGTCCCTGTTGGGGTCCTGGGGGCTCTGTTGGTGTCCTGGGAGCTCTGTGGGGGTCCTGAGGTCTCTGTTGTCGTCCTGGGAGCTCTGTTCGGCTTCTGGGAGTACTGTTTGGGTCCTGGGGGCTCTGTTGGGGTCCTGGGGGCTCTGTTGGGGTCCCGGGAGCTTTGCTGGGGTGTTTGGGCTTCTGTTGGGGTCCCGTGGGCTCTGTTGGGGTCCCGAAGGCTCTGTTGGGGACCTTGGGGCTCTGTTGTAAGCCTGGGTGCTCTGTTGGGGTCCCGGGGGCTCTGTTGGCATCCCGGGGGCTCTGTTGGCGTTTTTGGGGTCTTCGCTGGGGTCCTGGGGTCTCTGTTGTTGTCCCGGGGGCTCTGTTGAAGTCCCGGGGTCTCTGTTGAGGTCCCGGGGTCTTCTCTGGGGTAAAGGGGGTCCCTGTTGGGGTCCTGGGGACTCTGTTGGGGTCGTGGGGGCTCTGTTGTGGTCCTGGGGGCTCTGTTGGGGTAATGGGTGCTCTGTTGACGTCCTGGGGACACTGTTGTGGTCCTGGGGGCTCTTTTTGGTTGCTGAACGCTCTGTTGAGGGTCCCGGGGGCTCTGTGGCGGTCCCGGGGGCTCTGTGGCGGTCCCGGGGGCTCTGTGGCGGTCCCGGGGGCTCTGTGGCGGTCCCGGGGGCTCTGTTGTTGTCCTGGGGTCTTCACTGGTGTAATGGCGGCTCCTTTGGTGTCCCGCGGGCTCTGTTGGGGTCCTGGGAGCTTGGTTCAGGTCCCGGGGGCTCTGTTGGGGTCCCGGGGGCTCTGTTGGGGTCCTGGGGCTTCTGTTGGTGTCCCGGGGGCTCTGTTCGAGTTCTGGGGTCTCTGTTGTTCTCCCGGGGGCTCTGGTGGGGTCCCGGGGGCTCTGGTGGGGTCCCGGGGGCTCTGGTGGGGTCCCGGGGGATCTGTTGGGGTCCCGGGGGCTCTGTTGGGTTTCTGGGGGCTATGTTGTGGTTGTTTTGGCTCTGTTGGGTTTCTGGGGGCTCTGTTGTGGTCCCGGCGGCTCTGCTGTGATCCCTGGGGCTCTGTTGTGGTCCTGGAGGTCCTGTTCGTGTCTTCGGGGCTCTGTTGTGGTCCCGGGGGCTCTGTTGTTGTCCCGGGGGGGTCTGTTCGGGTTTTGGGGCTCTGTTGGGGTCCTGGGGGCTCTGTTGGGGTCCTGGGGGCTCTGTTGGGGTCCCGGTGGCTCTGTTGGGGTCCCGCAGGCTCTGTTGTGGTCCTGGGGGCTCTGTTGGCGTCCTCGGAGCTTGGTTCGTGTCCCGGGGGCTCCGTTCGTGTCCCGGGGGCTCCGTTCGTGTCCCGCGGGCTCCGTTCGTGTCCCGCGGGCTCCGTTCGTGTCCCGCGGGCTCCGTTCGTGTCCCGCGGGCTCCGTTCGTGTCCCGCGGGCTCCGTTGGGGTCCCGCGGGCTCTGTTGGGGTCTCCGCGGGCTCTGTTGGGGTCCCGGGGGCTCTGTTGGGGTCCTGGGTTCTTAGTTCGAGTTCTGGGGTCTCTGTTGTTCTCCCGGGGGCTCTTTAGGGGTCCCGGGGAATCTGTAGGGGTCCCGGGGGCTCTGTTGGGGTTCTGGGGGCTATGTTGTGGTTATTTTGGCTCTGTTGGGTTCCTGGGGGCTCTGTTGTGGTCCCGGGGGCTGTGTTGTGGTCCCAGGGGCTCTGTTGTGGTCCTGGAGGTCCTGTTCGTGTCTTGGGGGCTCTGTTGTGGTCCCGGGGGCTCTGTTGTTGTCCCGGGGGGGTCTGTTCGGGTTTTGGGGGCTCCGTTGGGGTCCCGGGGGCTCTGTTGGGGTCCCGCAGGCTCTGTTGGAGTCCCGGGGGCTCTGTTGGCATCCTCGGAGCTTGGTTCGGGTCCCGGGGGCTCCGTTCGTGTCCTGGGGGCTCCGTTCGTGTCCTGGGGGCTCCGTTCGTGTCCTGGGGGATCTATTGGGGTCCCGGGGGCTCTGTTGGGGTCCCGGGGGCTCTGTTGGGGTCCCGGGGCCTCTGTTGGGGTCCCGGGGGCTCTGTTGGGGTCCCGGGGGCTCTGTTGGCGTCCTCGGAGCTTGGTTCGGGTCCCGGGGGCTTTGCTGGGGTCCCGGGGGCTTTGCCGGGGTCTTGGGGCTTCTGTTGGTGTCCCGGGGGATCTCTTGGGGTCCCGAAGGATCTGTTGGGGTCCCGGCAACTTGGTTTGGGTCCTGGAGGTTCTGTTGGGGTCCTGGTGGCTCTGTTGGGGTCCCGGGGGCTCTGTTGGGGTCCCGGAGGCTTTGCTGGGGTCTTGGGGCTTCTGTTGGGGTCCCGGGGGGTCTCTTGGGGTCCCGAAGGATCTGTTGGGGTCCCGGGGGCTCTGTTGGGGTTCCGGGGGCTCTGTTGGATTCCTGGGAGCTCTGTTGGAGTCCCGGGGGCTCTGTTGGGGTTTTGGGGGTCTTCGCTGGGGTCCTGGGGTCTCTGTTGTCGTCTCGGGGGCTCTGTTGTCGTCCCGGGGGCTCTGTTGTCGTCCCGGGGGCTCTGTTGTGGTCCTGGGGCATCTGTTCGGGTTTTGGGGGCTCTGTTGTTCCCCTGGGGTCTCTGTTGGGGTCCCGGGGGCTCTGTTGGGGTTCTGGGGCCTCTGTGCTGGTTTTTGGGGGCTTTGTTGTTCTCCTGGGGGCTCTGTTGGGGTCCTGGGGGCTCTGTTGGGGTCCTGGGGGCTCTGTTCGAGTTCTGGGGTCTCTGTTGTTCTCCCGGGGGCTCTGTAGGGGTCCCCGGGGTATCTGTTGGGGTCCCGGGGGCTCTGTTGGGGTCCCGCAGGCTCTGTTGGGGTCCCGGGGGCTCTGTTGGCGTCCTCGGAGCTTGGTTCGGGTCCCGGGGGCTCTGTTGGGGTCCCGGGGGCTCTGTTGGGGTCCCGGGGGCTTTGCTGGGGTCCCGGGGCTTCTGTTGGGGTCGCGGGGGATCTCTTGGGGTCCCGAAGGATCTGTTGGGGTCCCGAAGGATCTGTTGGGGTCCCGGCAACTTGGTTCGGGTTCTGGAGGCTCTGTTGGGGTCCTGGTGGCTCTGTTGGGGTCCCGGGGGCTCTGTTGGGGTCCCGGAGGCTTTGCTGGGGTCTTGGGGCTTCTGTTGGGGTCCCGGGGGGTCTCTTGGGGTCCCGAAGGATCTGTTGGGGTCCCGGGGGCTCTGTTGGGGTCCCGGGGGCTCTGTTGGGGTCCCGGGGGCTCTGTTGGATTCCTGGGAGCTCTGTTGGGGTCAAGGGGGCTCTGGTGGGGTCCCGGGGGCTCTGGTGGGGTCCCGGGGGATCTGTTGGGGTCCCGGGGGCTCTGTTGGGTTTCTGGGGGCTATGTTGTGGTTGTTTTGGCTCTGTTGGTTTTCTGGGGGCTCTGTTGTGGTCCCGGCGGCTCTGCTGTGATCCCTGGGGCTCTGTTGTGGTCCTGGAGGTCCTGTTCGTGTCTTCGGGGCTCTGTTGTGGTCCCGGGGGCTCTGTTGTTGTCCCGGGGGGGTCTGTTCGGGTTTTGGGGCTCTGTTGGGGTCCTGGGGGCTCTGTTGGGGTCCTGGGGGCTCTGTTGGGGTCCCGGTGGCTCTGTTGGGGTCCCGCAGGCTCTTTTGTGGTCCTGGGGGCTCTGTTGGCGTCCTCGGAGCTTGGTTCGTGTCCCGGGGGCTCCGTTCGTGTCCCGGGGGCTCCGTTCGTGTCCCGCGGGCTCCGTTCGTGTCCCGCGGGCTCCGTTCGTGTCCCGCGGGCTCCGTTCGTGTCCCGCGGGCTCCGTTCGTGTCCCGCGGGCTCCGTTCGTGTCCCGCGGGCTCCGTTGGGGTCCCGCGGGCTCTGTTGGGGTCTCCGCGGGCTCTGTTGGGGTCCCGGGGGCTCTGTTGGGGTCCTGGGTTCTTAGTTCGAGTTCTGGGGTCTCTGTTGTTCTCCCGGGGGCTCTTTAGGGGTCCCGGGGAATCTGTAGGGGTCCCGGGGGCTCTGTTGGGGTTCTGGGGGCTATGTTGTGGTTATTTTGGCTCTGTTGGGTTCCTGGGGGCTCTGTTGTGGTCCCGGGGGCTGTGTTGTGGTCCCAGGGGCTCTGTTGTGGTCCTGGAGGTCCTGTTCGTGTCTTGGGGGCTCTGTTGTGGTCCCGGGGGCTCTGTTGTTGTCCCGGGGGGGTCTGTTCGGGTTTTGGGGGCTCCGTTGGGGTCCCGGGGGCTCTGTTGGGGTCCCGCAGGCTCTGTTGGAGTCCCGGGGGCTCTGTTGGCATCCTCGGAGCTTGGTTCGGGTCCCGGGGGCTCCGTTCGTGTCCTGGGGGCTCCGTTCGTGTCCTGGGGGCTCCGTTCGTGTCCTGGGGGATCTATTGGGGTCCCGCAGGCTCTGTTGGGGTCCCGCGGGCTCTGTTGTGGTCCCGGGGGCTCTGTTGGGGTCCCGGGGGCTCTGTTGGGGTCCCGGGGGCTCTGTTGGGGTCCCGGGGGCTCTGTTGGGGTCCCGCAGGCTCTGTTGGGGTCCCGGGGGCTCTGTTGGCGTCCTCGGAGCTTGGTTCGGGTCCCGGGGGCTCTGTTGGGGTCCCGGGGGCTCTGTTGGGGTCCCGGGGGCTCTGTTGGGGTCCCGGGGGCTTTGCTGGGGTCCCGGGGCTTCTGTTGGGGTCGCGGGGGATCTCTTGGGGTCCCGAAGGATCTGTTGGGGTCCTGAAGGATCTGTTGGGGTCCCGGGAACTTGGTTCGGGTTCTGGAGGCTCTGTTGGGGTCCTGGTGGCTCTGTTGGGGTCCCGGGGGCTCTGTTGGGGTCCCGGAGGCTTTGCTGGGGTCTTGGGGCTTCTGTTGGGGTCCCGGGGGGTCTCTTGGGGTCCCGAAGGATCTGTTGGGGTCCCGGGGGCTCTGTTGGGGTTCCGGGGGCTCTGTTGGATTCCTGGGAGCTCTGTTGGGGTCCCGGGGGCTCTGTTGGGGTTTTGGGGGTCTTCCTGGGGTCCTGGGGTCTCTGTTGTCGTCCCGGGGGCTCTGTTGTCGTCACGGGGGCTCTGTTGTGGTCCTGGGGCATCTGTTCAGGTTTTGGGGGCTCTGTTGTTCCCCTGGGGTCTCTGTTGGGGTCCCGGGGGCTCTGTTGGGGTTCTGGGGCCTCTGTGCTGGTTTTTGGGGGCTTTGTTGTTCTCCTGGGGGCTCTGTTGGGGTCCTGGGGGCTCTGTTGGGGTCCTGGGGGCTTTGTTGGGGTCCTGGGGGCTCTGTTCGAGTTCTGGGGTCTCTGTTGTTCTCCCGGGGGCTCTGTAGGGGTCCCCGGGGTATCTGTTGGGGTCCCTTGGGATCTGTTGGGGTCCCGGGGGCTCTGTTGGGCTTCTGGGTGCTCTGTTGTGGTTATTTTGGCTCTGTTGGGTTCCTGGGGTCTCTGTTGTGGTCCCGGGGGCTCTGCTGTGGTCCCGGGGACTGTGTTGTGGTCCCGGGGGCTCTGTTGTGGTCCCGGGGGCTCTGTTGTGGTCCCAGGGGCTCTGTTGTGGTCCTGGAGGTCCTGTTCGTGTCTTGGGGGCTCTGTTGTGATCCCGTGGGCTCTGTTGTTGTCCCGGGGGAGTCTGTTCGGGTTTTGGGGGCTCCGTTGTGGTCCTGGGGGCTCTGTTGGGGTCCTGGGGTCTCTGTTCGGCTCCTGGTTGCTCTGTTGGGGTCCCGGGGGCTCTGTTGGGGTCCCGCAGGCTCTGTTGGGGTCCCGGGGGCTCTGTTGGCGTCCTCGGAGCTTGGTTCGTGTCCCGGGGGCTCCGTTCATGTCCCGGGGGCTCTGTTGGGGTCCTGCGGGCTCTGTTGGGGTCCTGCGGGCTCTGTTGGGGTCCTGCTGGCTCTGTTGGGGTCCCGGGGGCTCTGTTGGCGTCCCGGGGGCTCTGTTGGCGTCCCGGGGGCTCTGTTGGCGTCCCGGGGGCTCTGTTGGCGTCCTCGGAGCTTGGTTCGGGTCCCGGGGGCTCCGCTGGGGTCCAGGGGTCTCTGTTCGTGTCCTGGGGGCTCTGTTGTTCTCCTGCGGGCTCTGTTGTTCTCCCGCAAGCTCTGTTGGGGTCCCGCGGGCTCTGTTGGGGTCCCGGGAGCTTGATTCGGGTTCTGGAGGCTCTGTTGGGGTCCTGGTGGCTCTGTTGGGGTCCCTGGGGCTCTGTTGGGGTCCCGGAGGCTTTGCTGCGGTCTTGGGGCTTCTGTTGGGGTCTCGGGGGGTCTCTTGGGGTCCCGAAGGATCTGTTGGGGTCCCGGGGGCTCTGTTGTAAGCCTGGGGGCTCAGTTGGGGTCCCGGGGGCTCTGTTGGATTCCTGGGAGCTCTGTTGGGGTCCCCGGGGCTCTGTTGTGATCCCCGGGGCTCTGTTGTGGTCCCCGGGGCTCTGTTGTGGTCCTGGAGGTCCTGTTCGTGTCTTGGGGGCTCTGTTGTGGTCCCGGGGGCTCTGTTGTTGTCCCGGGGGGGTCTGTTCGGGTTTTGGGGGCTCCGTTGGGGTCCTGGGGGCTCTGTTCGGCTCCTGGTTGCTCTGTTGGGGTCCCGGGGGCTCTGTTGGGGTCCCGCAGGCTCTGTTGAAGTCCCTGGGGCTCTGTTGAGGTCCCGGGGTCTTCGCTGGTGTAAAGGGGGTCCCTGTTGGGGTCCTGGGGGCTCTGTTGGTGTCCTGGGAGCTCTGTGGGGGTCCTGAGGTCTCTGTTGTCGTCCTGGGAGCTCTGTTCGGCTTCTGGGAGTACTGTTTGGGTCCTGGGGGCTCTGTTGGGGTCCTGGGGGCTCTGTTGGGGTCCCGGGAGCTTTGCTGGGGTGTTTGGGCTTCTGTTGGGGTCCCGTGGGCTCTGTTGGGGTCCCGAAGGCTCTGTTGGGGACCTTGGGGCTCTGTTGTAAGCCTGGGTGCTCTGTTGGGGTCCCGGGGGCTCTGTTGGCATCCCGGGGGCTCTGTTGGCGTTTTTGGGGTCTTCGCTGGGGTCCTGGGGTCTCTGTTGTTGTCCCGGGGGCTCTGTTGAAGTCCCGGGGTCTCTGTTGAGGTCCCGGGGTCTTCTCTGGGGTAAAGGGGGTCCCTGTTGGGGTCCTGGGGACTCTGTTGGGGTCGTGGGGGCTCTGTTGTGGTCCTGGGGGCTCTGTTGGGGTAATGGGTGCTCTGTTGACGTCCTGGGGACACTGTTGTGGTCCTGGGGGCTCTTTTTGGTTGCTGAACGCTCTGTTGAGGGTCCCGGGGGCTCTGTGGCGGTCCCGGGGGCTCTGTGGCGGTCCCGGGGGCTCTGTGGCGGTCCCGGGGGCTCTGTGGCGGTCCCGGGGGCTCTGTTGTTGTCCTGGGGTCTTCACTGGTGTAATGGCGGCTCCTTTGGTGTCCCGCGGGCTCTGTTGGGGTCCTGGGAGCTTGGTTCAGGTCCCGGGGGCTCTGTTGGGGTCCCGGGGGCTCTGTTGGGGTCCTGGGGCTTCTGTTGGTGTCCCGGGGGCTCTGTTCGAGTTCTGGGGTCTCTGTTGTTCTCCCGGGGGCTCTGGTGGGGTCCCGGGGGCTCTGGTGGGGTCCCGGGGGCTCTGGTGGGGTCCCGGGGGATCTGTTGGGGTCCCGGGGGCTCTGTTGGGTTTCTGGGGGCTATGTTGTGGTTGTTTTGGCTCTGTTGGGTTTCTGGGGGCTCTGTTGTGGTCCCGGCGGCTCTGCTGTGATCCCTGGGGCTCTGTTGTGGTCCTGGAGGTCCTGTTCGTGTCTTCGGGGCTCTGTTGTGGTCCCGGGGGCTCTGTTGTTGTCCCGGGGGGGTCTGTTCGGGTTTTGGGGCTCTGTTGGGGTCCTGGGGGCTCTGTTGGGGTCCTGGGGGCTCTGTTGGGGTCCCGGTGGCTCTGTTGGGGTCCCGCAGGCTCTGTTGTGGTCCTGGGGGCTCTGTTGGCGTCCTCGGAGCTTGGTTCGTGTCCCGGGGGCTCCGTTCGTGTCCCGGGGGCTCCGTTCGTGTCCCGCGGGCTCCGTTCGTGTCCCGCGGGCTCCGTTCGTGTCCCGCGGGCTCCGTTCGTGTCCCGCGGGCTCCGTTCGTGTCCCGCGGGCTCCGTTCGTGTCCCGCGGGCTCCGTTGGGGTCCCGCGGGCTCTGTTGGGGTCTCCGCGGGCTCTGTTGGGGTCCCGGGGGCTCTGTTGGGGTCCTGGGTTCTTAGTTCGAGTTCTGGGGTCTCTGTTGTTCTCCCGGGGGCTCTGTTGGGGTCCCGGGGAATCTGTAGGGGTCCCGGGGGCTCTGTTAGGGTTCTGGGGGCTATGTTGTGGTTATTTTGGCTCTGTTGGGTTCCTGGGGGCTCTGTTGTGGTCCCGGGGGCTGTGTTGTGGTCCCAGGGGCTCTGTTGTGGTCCTGGAGGTCCTGTTCGTGTCTTGGGGGCTCTGTTGTGGTCCCGGGGGCTCTGTTGTTGTCCCGGGGGGGTCTGTTCGGGTTTTGGGGGCTCCGTTGGGGTCCCGGGGGCTCTGTTGGGGTCCCGCAGGCTCTGTTGGAGTCCCGGGGGCTCTGTTGGCATCCTCGGAGCTTGGTTCGGGTCCCGGGGGCTCCGTTCGTGTCCTGGGGGCTCCGTTCGTGTCCTGGGGGCTCCGTTCGTGTCCTGGGGGATCTATTGGGGTCCCGGGGGCTCTGTTGGGGTCCCGGGGGCTCTGTTGGGGTCCCGGGGCCTCTGTTGGGGTCCCGGGGCCTCTGTTGGGGTCCCGGGGGCTCTGTTGGGGTCCCGGGGGCTCTGTTGGGGTCCCGCAGGCTCTGTTGGGGTCCCGGGGGCTCTGTTGGCGTCCTCGGAGCTTGGTTCGGGTCCCGGGGGCTTTGCTGGGGTCCCGGGGGCTTTGCCGGGGTCTTGGGGCTTCTGTTGGGGTCCCGGGGGATCTCTTGGGGTCCCGAAGGATCTGTTGGGGTCCCGGCAATTTGGTTTGGGTCCTGGAGGTTCTGTTGGGGTCCTGGTGGCTCTGTTGGGGTCCCGGGGGCTCTGTTGGGGTCCCGGAGGCTTTGCTGGGGTCTTGGGGCTTCTGTTGGGGTCCCGGGGGGTCTCTTGGGGTCCCGAAGGATCTGTTGGGGTCCCGGGGGCTCTGTTGGGGTTCCGGGGGCTCTGTTGGATTCCTGGGAGCTCTGTTGGAGTCCCGGGGGCTCTGTTGGGGTTTTGGGGGTCTTCGCTGGGGTCCTGGGGTCTCTGTTGTCGTCCCGGGGGCTCTGTTGTCGTCCCGGGGGCTCTGTTGTCGTCCCGGGGGCTCTGTTGTGGTCCTGGGGCATCTGTTCGGGTTTTGGGGGCTCTGTTGTTCCCCTGGGGTCTCTGTTGGGGTCCCGGGGGCTCTGTTGGGGTTCTGGGGCCTCTGTGCTGGTTTTTGGGGGCTTTGTTGTTCTCCTGGGGGCTCTGTTGGGGTCCTGGGGGCTCTGTTGGGGTCCTGGGGGCTCTGTTCGAGTTCTGGGGTCTCTGTTGTTCTCCCGGGGGCTCTGTAGGGGTCCCCGGGGTATCTGTTGGGGTCCCGGGGGATCTGTTGGGGTCCCGGGGGCTCTGTTGGGCTTCTGGGTGCTCTGTTGTGGTTATTTTGGCTCTGTTGGGTTCCTGGGGGGTCTGTTGTGGTCCCGGGGGCTCTGCTGTGGTCCCGAGGACTGTGTTGTGGTCCCGGGTGCTCTGTTGTGGTCCCGGGGGCTCTGTTGTGGTCCCAGGGGCTCTTTTGTGGTCCTGGAGGTCCTGTTCGTGTCTTGGGGGCTCTGTTGTGATCCCGTGGGCTCTGTTGTTGTCCCGGGGGAGTCTGTTCGGGTTTTGGGGGCTCCGTTGTGGTCCTGGGGGCTCTGTTGGGGTCCTGGGGTCTCTGTTCGGCTCCTGGTTGTTCTGTTGGGTTCCCGGGGGCTCTGTTGGGGTCCCGGGGGCTCTGTTGGCGTCCTCGGAGCTTGGTTCGTGTCCCGGGGGCTCCGTTCGTGTCCCGGGGGCTCCGTTGGGGTCCTGCGGGCTCCGTTGGGGTCCTGCGGGCTCTGTTGGGGTCCTGCTGGCTCTGTTGGGGTCCTGAAGTCTCTGTTGGGTTCTTGGGGGCTCTGTTTGGATCTTGGGAACTCTGTTGGGGTCCCGGGGGCTCTGTTGAAGTCCCTGGGGCTCTGTTGAGGTCCCGGGGTCTTCGCTGGAGTAAAGGGGGTCCCTGTTGGCGTCCTGGGGGCTCTGTTGTTTTCCTGAGGGCTCTGTTGGTATCCTGGGAGCTCGGTGGGGGTCCTGAGGTCTCTGTTGTCGTCCTGGGAGCTCTGTTCGGCTTCTGGGAGTTCTGTTGGGGTCCCGGGGGCTCTGTTGGGGTCCCGGGGGCTCTGTTGGGGTCCCCGGAGGCTCTGTTGGGGTCCCGGGGGCTCTGTTGGGGTCCCGGGGGCTCTGTTGTAAGCCTGGGGGCTCTGTTGGGATCCCGGGGGCCATGTTGGCATCCCGGGGGCTCTTTTGGCATCACGGGGGCTCTGTTGGGGTTTTTGGGGTCCTGGCTGGGGTCCTGGGGTCTCTGTTGGGGTCCCGGGGGCTCTGTTGAAGTCCCGGGGGCTCTGTTGAGGTCCCGGGGTTTTCTCTGGGGTAAAGGGTGTCCCTGTTGGGGTCCTGGGGTCTCTGTTGGGGTCCTGGGGTCTCTGTTGGGGTCCTGGGGTCTCTGTTGGGGTCCTGGGGGCTCTGTTGTTGTCCCGGGGGCTCTGTTGGGGTCCCGGGGGCTCTGTTGGGGTCCCAGGGGGTTCTGTTCGGGTTTTGGGGCTCCGTTGTGGTCCTGGGGGCTCCGTTGGGGTCCTGGGGGCTCTGTTCAGCTCCTGGTTGCTCTGTTGGGGTCCCGGGGGCTCTGTTGGCGTCCTCGGAGCTTGGTTCGGGTCCTGGGGGCTCCGCTGCGGTCCTGGGGGCTCCGTTCGTGTTCTGGGGGCTCCGTTCGTGTCCTGGGGGCTCTGTTGGGGTCCCGCGGGCTCTGTTGGGTTCCTGCGGGCTCTGTTGGGGTCTTGGTGGCTCTGTTGGAGTCCTGAAGTTTCTGTTGGGTTCCTGGGGACTCTGTTTGGATCTTGGGAACTCTGTTGGGGTCCCGGGGGCTCTGTTGAAGTCCCGGGGGCTCTGTTGAGGTCCCGGGGTCTTCGCTGGGGTAAAGGGGGTCCCTGTTGGGGTCCTGGGGGCTCTGTTGGGGTCCTGGGGTCTTCGCTGGGGTAATGTGTGCTCTGTTGAGGTCCTGGGGACCCTGTTGGTGTCCTGGGGGCTCTGTTGGGGACCTGGGGGCTCTGTTGTTGTCCTGGGGGCTCTGTTGTTGTCCTGGGGGCTCTGTTGTTGTCCTGGGGGCTCTGTTGGGGTCGCGGGGGCTCTGTTGGGTTTCTGGGGGCTCTGTTGGTGTCCTGAAAGCTCTGTTCGGGTTCTGGGGTCTCTGTTGGGCTCCTGCGGGTTCTGTTGGGGTCCTGGGTGCTCCGTGGTGGTCCTGGGGGCTCTGTTGTTTTTTTGCCAGCTTTATTGTTGTCCTGGGGCCTCTGTTGGTGTCCTGGGGCCTCTGTTGGTGTCCTGGGGGCTCTGTTCGGCTCCTGGTTGCTCTGTTTGGGTCCCGGGGGCTCTGTTGGGGTCCCGCAGGCTCTGTTGAAGTCCCTGGGGCTCTGTTGAGGTCCCGGGGTCTTCGCTGGTGTAAAGGGGGTCCCTGTTGGGGTCCTGGGGGCTCTGTTGTTTTCCTGAGGGCTCTGTTGGTGTCCTGGGAGCTCTGTGGGGGTCCTGAGGTCTCTGTTGTCGTCCTGGGAGCTCTGTTCGGCTTCTGGGAGTTCTGTTGGGGTCCTGGGGGCTCTGTTGGGGTCCTGGGGGCTCTGTTGGGGTCCCGCGAGCTTTGCTGGGGTGTTGGGGCTTCTGTTGGGGTCCCGTGGGCTCTGTTGGGGTCCCGCAGGCTCTGTTGGGGTCCCGGGGGCTCTGTTGGCGTCCTCGGAGCTTGGTTCGGGTCCCGGGGGCTCTGTTGGGGTCCCGGGGGCTTTGCTGGGGTCCCGGGGGCTTTGCCGGGGTCTTGGGGCTTCTGTTGGGGTCCCGGGGGATCTCTTGGGGTCCCGAAGGATCTGTTGGGGTCCCGGCAACTTGGTTCGGGTTCTGGAGGCTCTGTTGGGGTCCTGGTGGCTCTGTTGGGGTCCCGGGGGCTCTGTTGGGGTCCCGGAGGCTTTGCTGGGGTCTTGGGGCTTCTGTTGGGGTCCCGGGGGGTCTCTTGGGGTCCCGAAGGATCTGTTGGGGTCCCGGGGGCTCTGTTGGGGTTCCGGGGGCTCTGTTGGATTCCTGGGAGCTCTGTTGGAGTCCCGGGGGCTCTGTTGGGGTTTTGGGGGTCTTCGCTGGGGTCCTGGGTTCTCTGTTGTCGTCCCGGGGGCTCTGTTGTCGTCACGGGGGCTCTGTTGTGGTCCTGGGGCATCTGTTCGGGTTTTGGGGGCTCTGTTGTTCCCCTGGGGTCTCTGTTGGGGTCCCGGGGGCTCTGTTGGGGTTCTGGGGCCTCTGTGCTGGTTTTTGGGGGCTTTGTTGTTCTCCTGGGGGCTCTGTTGGGGTCCTGGGGGCTCTGTTGGGGTCCTGGGGGCTCTGTTCGAGTTCTGGGGTCTCTGTTGTTCTCCCGGGGGCTCTGTAGGGGTCCCCGGGGTATCTGTTGGGGTCCCGGGGGATCTGTTGGGGTCCCAGGGGCTCTGTTGGGCTTCTGGGTGCTCTGTTGTGGTTATTTTGGCTCTGTTGGGTTCCTGGGGGGTCTGTTGTGGTCCCGGGGGCTCTGCTGTGGTCCCGGGGACTGTGTTGTGGTCCCGGGTGCTCTGTTGTGGTCCCGGGGGCTCTGTTGTGGTCCCAGGGGCTCTGTTGTGGTCCTGGAGGTCCTGTTCGTGTCTTGGGGGCTCTGTTGTGATCCCGTGGGCTCTGTTGTTGTCCCGGGGGAGTCTGTTCGTGTTTTGGGGGCTCCGTTGTGGTCCTGGGGGCTCTGTTGGGGTCCTGGGGTCTCTGTTCGGCTCCTGGTTGTTCTGTTGGGGTCCCGGGGGCTCTGTTGGGGTCCCGCAGGCTCTGTTGGGGTCCCGGGGGCTCTGTTGGCGTCCTCGGAGCTTGGTTCGTGTCCCGGGGGCTCCGTTCGTGTCCCGGGGGCTCCGTTGGGGTCCTGCGGGCTCTGTTGGGGTCCTGCGGGCTCTGTTGGGGTCCTGAAGTCTCTGTTGGGTTCCTGGGGGCTCTGTTTGGATCTTGGGAACTCTGTTGGGGTCCCGGGGGCTCTGTTGAAGTCCCTGGGGCTCTGTTGAGGTCCCGGGGTCTTCGCTGGAGTAAAGGGGGTCCCTGTTGGCGTCCTGGGGGCTCTGTTGTTTTCCTGAGGGCTCTGTTGGTATCCTGGGAGCTCGGTGGGGGTCCTGAGGTCTCTGTTGTCGTCCTGGGAGCTCTGTTCGGCTTCTGGGAGTTCTGTTGGGGTCCTGGGGGCTCTGTTGGGGTCCCGGGGGCTCTGTTGGGGTCCCGAAGGCTCTGTTGGGGTCCCGGGGGCTCTGTTGTAAGCCTGGGGGCTCTGTTGGGATCCCGGGGGCCATGTTGGCATCCCGGGGGCTCTTTTGGCATCACGGGGGCTCTGTTGGGGTTTTTGGGGTCCTGGCTGGGGTCCTGGGGTCTCTGTTGGGGTCCCGGGGGCTCTGTTGAAGTCCCGGGGGCTCTGTTGAGGTCCCGGGGTTTTCTCTGGGGTAAAGGGGGTCTCTGTTGGGGTCCTGGGGTCTCTGTTGGGGTCCTGGGGTCTCTGTTGGGGTCCTGGGGTCTCTGTTGGGGTCCTGGGGGCTCTGTTGGGGTCCCGGGGGCTCTGTTGGGGTCCCGGGGGCTCTGTTGGGGTCCCAGGGGGTTCTGTTCGGGTTTTGGGGCTCCGTTGTGGTCCTGGGGGCATTGTTGGGGTCCCGGGGGCTCTGTTCAGCTCCTGGTTGCTCTGTTGGGGTCCCGGGGGCTCTGTTGGCGTCCTCGGAGCTTGGTTCGGGTCCCGGGGGCTCCGTTCGTGTCCTGGGGGCTCCGTTCGTGTCCTGGGGGCTCCGTTCGTGTCCTGGGGGCTCTGTTGGGGTCCCGCGGGCTCTGTTGGGTTCCTGCGGGCTCTGTTGGGGTCTTGGTGGCTCTGTTGGAGTCCTGAAGTTTCTGTTGGGTTCCTGGGGACTCTGTTTGGATCTTGGGAACTCTGTTGGGGTCCCGGGGGCTCTGTTGAAGTCCCGGGGGCTCTGTTGAGGTCCTGGGGTCTTCGCTGGGGTAAAGGGGGTCCCTGTTGGGGTCCTGGGGGCTCTGTTGGGGTCCTGGGGTCTTCGCTGGGGTAATGTGTGCTCTGTTGAGGTCCTGGGGACCCTGTTGGTGTCCTGGGGGCTCTGTTGGGGACCTGGGGGCTCTGTTGGTGTCCTGGGGGCTCTGTTGGGGACCTGGGGGCTCTGTTGGGGTCGCGGGGGCTCTGTTGGGGTTGTGGGGGCTCTGTTGGTGTCCTGAAAGCTCTGTTCGGGTTCTGGGGTCTCTGTTGGGCTCCTGCGGGTTCTGTTGGGGTCCTGGGTGCTCCGTGGTGGTCCTGGGGGCTCTGTTGTTTTTTTGCCAGCTTTATTGTTGTCCTGGGGCCTCTGTTGGTGTCCTGGGGCCTCTGTTGGTGTCCTGGGGGCTCTGTTCGGCTCCTGGTTGCTCTGTTTGGGTCCCGGGGGCTCTGTTGGGGTCCCGCAGGCTCTGTTGAAGTCCCTGGGGCTCTGTTGAGGTCCCGGGGTCTTCGCTGGTGTAAAGGGGGTCCCTGTTGGGGTCCTGGGGGCTCTGTTGTTTTCCTGAGGGCTCTGTTGGTGTCCTGGGAGCTCTGTGGGGGTCCTGAGGTCTCTGTTGTCGTCCTGGGAGCTCTGTTCGGCTTCTGGGAGTTCTGTTGGGGTCCTGGGGGCTCTGTTGGGGTCCTGGGGGCTCTGTTGGGGTCCCGCGAGCTTTGCTGGGGTGTTGGGGCTTCTGTTGGGGTCCCGTGGGCTCTGTTGGGGTCCCGAAGGCTCTGTTGGGGACCTGGGGGCTCTGTTGTAAGCCTGGGTGCTCTGTTGGGGTCCCGGGGGCTCTGTTGTTGTCCCGGGGGCTCTGTTGAAGTCCCGGGGTCTCTGTTGAGGTCCCGGGGTCTTCTCTGGGGTAAAGGGGGTCCCTGTTGGTGTCCTGGGGGCTCTGTTGCGGTCGTGGGGGCTCTGTTGTGGTCCTGGGGGCTCTGTTGGGGTAATGGGTGCTCTGTTGACGTCCTGGGGACCCTGTTGTGGTCCTGGGGGCTCTTTTCGGTTCCTGAACGCTCTGTTGAGGGTCCCGGGGGCTCTGTGGCGGTCCCGGGGGCTCTGTGGCGGTCCCGGGGGCTCTGTTCTTGTCTTGGGGGCTCTGTTGTTGTCCTGGGGTCTTCACTGGTGTAATGGCGGCTCCTTTGGTGTCCCGCGGGCTCTGTTGGGGTCCTGGGAGCTTGGTTCAGGTCCCGGGGGCTCTGTTGGGGTCCCGGGGGCTCTGTTGGTGTCCCGGGGGCTCTGTTGGTGTCCCGGGGGCTCTGTTGGTGTCCCGGGGGCTCTGTTGGGGTCCTGGGGCTTCTGTTGGTGTCCCGGGGGCTCTGTTCGAGTTCTGGGGTCTCTGTTGTTCTCCCGGGGGCTCTGGTGGGGTCCCGGGGGATCTGTTGGGGTCCCGGGGGATCTGTTGGGGTCCCGGGGGATCTGTTGGGGTCCCGGGGGCTCTGTTGGGGTTCTGGGGGCTATGTTGTGGTTGTTTTGGCTCTGTTGGGTTCCTGGGGGCTCTGTTGTGTTCCCGGCGGCTCTGCAGTGATCCCTGGGGCTCTGTTGTGGTCCTGGAGGTCCTGTTCGTGTCTTCGGGGCTCTGTTGTGGTCCCGGGGGCTCCGTTGTTGTCCCGGGGGTGTCTGTTCGGGTTTTGGGGCTCTGTTGGGGTCCTGGGGGCTCTGTTGGGGTCCCGGTGGCTCTGTTGGGGTCCCGCAGGCTCTGTTGTGGTCCTGGGGGCTCTGTTGGCATCCTCGGAGCTTGGTTCGTGTCCCGGGGGCTCCGCTGGGTTCCCGGGGGCTCCGTTCGTGTCCCGGAGGTCCGTTCGTGTACCGGGGGCTCCGTTGGGGTCCCGCGGGCTCCGTTGGGGTCCCGCGGGCTCTGTTGGGGTCCCGCGGGCTCTGTTGGGGTCTCCGCGGGCTCTGTTGGGGTCCCGGGTGCTCTGTTGGCGTCCTGGGTTCTTAGTTCGAGTTCTGGGGTCTCTGTTGTTCTCCCGGGGGCTCTTTAGGGGTCCCGGGGAATCTGTAGGGGTCTCGGGGGCTCTGTTGGGGTTCTGGGGGCTATGTTGTGGTTATTTTGGCTCTGTTGGGTTCCTGGGGGCTCTGTTGTGGTCCCGGGGGCTGTGTTGTGGTCCCAGGGGCTCTGTTGTGGTCCTGGAGGTCCTGTTCGTGTCTTGGGGGCTCTGTTGTGGTCCCGGGGGCTCTGTTGTTGTCCCGGGGGGGTCTGTTCGGGTTTTGGGGGCTCCGTTGGGGTCCCGGGGGCTCTGTTGGGGTCCCGCAGGCTCTGTTGGAGTCCCGGGGGCTCTGTTGGCATCCTCGGAGCTTGGTTCGGGTCCCGGGGGCTCCGCTGGGGTCCTGGGGGCTCCGTTCGTGTCCTGGGGGCTCCGTTCGTGTCCTGGGGGCTCCGTTCGTGTCCTGGGGGATCCGTTCGTGTCCTGGGGGCTCCGTTCGTGTCCTGGGGGATCTATTGGGGTCCTGCGGGCTCTGTTGGGGTCCCGGGGGCTCTGTTGGGGTCCCGCGGGCTCTGTTGGGGTCCCGCGGGCTCTGTTGGGGTCCCGGGGGCTCTGTTGGGGTCCCGCAGGCTCTGTTGGGGTCCCGGGGGCTCTGTTGGGGTCCCGGGGGCTTTACTGTGGTCTTGGGGCTTCTGTTGGGGTCCCGGGGGATCTCTTGGGGTCCCGAAGGATCTGTTGGGGTCCCGGGAACTTGGTTCGGGTTCTGGAGGCTCTGTTGGGGTCCTGGTGGCTCTGTTGGGGTCCCGGGGGCTCTGTTGGGGTCCCGGAAGCTATGTTGGGGTCCCGGGGGCTCTGTTGGATTCCTGGGAGCTCTGTTGGGGTCCCGGGGGCTCTGTTGGGGTTTTTGGGGTCTTCACTGGGGTCCTGGGGTCTCTGTTGTCGTCCCGGGGGCTCTGTTGTCGTCCCGGGGGCTCTGTTGTGGTCCTGGGGCATCTGTTCGGGTTTTGGGGGCTCTGTTGTTTCCCTGGGGTCTCTGTTGGGGTCCCGGGGGCTCTGTTGGGGTTCTGGGGCCTCTGTGCTGGTTTTTGGGGGCTTTGTTGTTCTCCTGGGGGCTCTGTTGGGGTCCTGGGGGCTCTGTTGGGGTCCTGGGGGCTCTGTTCGAGTTCTGGGGTCTCTGTTGTTCTCCCGGGGGCTCTGTAGGGGTCCCCGGGGTATCTGTTGGGGTCCCGGGGGCTCTGTTGGGGTTTTTGGGGTCCTCGCTGGGGTCCCGGGGGCTCTGTTGAACTCCCGGGGGCTCTGTTGAGGTCCCGGGGTTTTCTCTGGGGTAAAGGGATTTCTGTTGGGGTCCTGGGGGCTCTGTTGGGGTCCCGCGGGCTCTGTTGGTGTCCCGGGAGCTTGGTTCGCGTCCTGGGGGCTCTGTTGGTGTCCTGGGGTCTCTGTTGTCGTCCCGGGGCTTTGCTGGGGTCTTGGGGCTTCTGTTGGGGTCCCGGGGGGTCTCTTGGGGTCCCGAAGGATCTGTTGGGGTCCCGGGGGCTCTGTTGTAAGCCTGGGCGCTCTGTTGGGGTCCCGGGGGCTCTGTTGGATTCCTGGGAGCTCTGTTGGGGTCCCGGGGGCTCTGTTGGGGTTTTTGGGGTCTTCGCTGGGGTCCTGGGGTCTCTGTTGTCGTCCCGGGGGCTCTGTTGTCGTCCCGGGGGCTCTGTTGTCGTCCCGGGGGCTCTGTTGGGGTCCTGGGGCATCTGTTCGGGTTTTGGGGGCTCTGTTGTTCCCCTGGGGGCTCTGTTGGGGTCCCGGGGGCTCTGTTGGGGTCCCGGGGGCTCTGTTGTGGTTATTTTGGCTCTGTTGGGTTCCTGGGGGCTCTGTTGTGGTCCCGGGGGCTCTGTTGTGGTCCTGGAGGTCCTGTTCGTGTCTTGGGGGCTCTGTTGGGGTCCTGGGGGCTCTGTTGTTGTCCCGGGGGGGTCTGTTCGTGTTTTGGGGACTCCTTTGTGGTCCTGGGGACTCCGTTGGGGTCCTGGGGTCTCTGTTCGGCTCCTGGTTGCTCTGTTGGGGTCCCGGGGGCTCTGTTGGGGTCCTGGGGGCTCTGTTGGGTTCCCGGGGGCTCTGTTGGCGTCCTTGGAGCTTGGTTCGGGTTCTGGGGGCTCCGCTGGGGTCCCGGGGGCTCCGTTCGTGTCCTGGAGGCTCTGTTGGGGTCCTGCGGGCTCTGTTGGGGTCCTGCTGGCTCTGTTGGTGTCCTGCTGGCTCTGTTGGGGTCCTGAAGTCTCTGTTGGGTTCCTGGGGGCTCTGTTTGGATCTTGGGAACTCTGTTGGGGTCCCGGGGGCTCTGTTGAGGTCTCGGGGTCTTCGCTGGGGTAAAGGGGGTCCCTGTTGGGGTCCTGAGGTCTCTGTTGGGGTCCTGGGGACTCTGTTGGGATCCTGGAGTCTTCGGTGGGGTAATGTGTGCTCTGTTGGGGTCCTGGGGTCTCTGTTGGGGTCCTGGGGGCTCTGTTGGGGTCCCGGGAGCTTTGCTGGGGTGTTGGGGCTTCTGTTGGGGTCCCGTGGGCTCTCTTGGGGTCCCGAAGGCTCAGTTGGGGTCCTGGGGGCTCTGTTGTAAGCCTGGGTGCTCTGTTGGGGTCCCGGGGGCTCTGTTTGGGTCCCGGGGGCTCTGTCGGCATCCCAGGGGCTCTGTTGGGGTTTTTGTGGTCTTCGCTGGGTTCCTGGGGTCTCTGTTGAAGTCCCGCGGGCTCTGTTGTGGTCCCGGGGCCTCTGCTGTGGTCCCGCGGGCTCTGTTGGGGTCCCGGGGGCTCTGTTGGAGTCCCGCAGGCTCTGTTGGGGTCCCGGGGGCTCTGTTGGCGTCCTCGGAGCTTGGTTCGGGTCCCGGGGGCTCTGTTGGGGTCCCGGGGGCTTTACTGGGGTCTTGGGGCTTCTGTTGAGGTCCCGGGGGATCTCTTGGGGTCCTGAAGGATCTGTTGGGGTCCCGGGAACTTGGTTCGGGTTCTGGAGGTTCTGTTGGGGTCCTGGTGGCTCTGTTGGGGTCCCGGGGGCTCTGTTGGGGTCCCAGAGGCTTTGCTGGGGTCTTGGGGCTTCTGTTGGGGTCCTGGGAGGTCTCTTGGTGTCCCGGGGTCTCTGTTGGGGTCCCGGGGGCTATGTTGGGGTCCCGGGGGCTCTGTTGGATTCCTGGGAGCTCTGTTGGGGTCCCGGGGGCTCTGTTGGGGTTTTTGGGGTCTTCGCTGGGGTCCTGGGGTCTCTGTTGTCGTCCCGGGGGCTCTGTTGTCGTCCCGGGGGCTCTGTTGTGGTCCTGGGGCATCTGTTCGGGTTTTGGGGGCTCTGTTGTTCCCCTGGGGTCTCTGTTGTTCTCCCGGGGGCTCAGTAGGGGTCCCCGGGGTATCTGTTGGGGTCCCGGGGGCTCTGTTGGGGTTTTTGGGGTCCTCGCTGGGGTCCCGGTGGCTCTGTTGAAGTCCCGGGGGCTCTGTTGAGGTCCCGGGGTTTTCTCTGGGGTAAAGGGATTTCTGTTGGGGTCCTGGGGGCTCTGTTGGGGTCCTGGGGGCTCTGTTGGGGTCCCGCGGGCTCTGTTGGTGTCCCGGGAGCTTGGTTCGCGTCCTGGGGGCTCTGTTGGGGTCCTGGGGTCTCTGTTGTCGTCCCGGGGCTTTGCTGGGGTCTTGGGGCTTCTGTTGGGGTCCCGAGGGGTCTCTTGGTGTCCCGAAGGATCTGTTGGGGTCCCGGGGGCTCTGTTGTAAGCCTGGGCGCTCTGTTGGGGTCCCGGGGGCTCTGTTGGATTCCTGGGAGCTCTGTTGGGGTCCCGGGGGCTCTGTTGGGGTTTTTGGGGTCTTCGCTGGGGTCCTGGGGTCTCTGTTGTTGTCTCAGGGGCTCTGTTGTCGTCCCGGGGGCTCTGTTGGGGTCCTGGGGCATCTGTTCGGGTTTTGGGGGCTCTGTTGTTCCCTGGGGGCTCTGTTGGGGTCCTGGGGGCTCTGTTGGGGTCCCGGGGGCTCTGTTGTGGTTATTTTGGCTCTGTTGGGTTCCTGGGGGCTCTGTTGTGGTCCCGGGGGCTCTGTTGTGGTCCTGGAGGTCCTGTTCGTGTCTTGGGGGCTCTGTTGGGGTCCCGGGGGCTCTGTTGTTGTCCCGGGGGGGTCTGTTCGTGTTTTGGGGACTCCTTTGTGGTCCTGGGGGCTCCGTTGGGGTCCTGGGGTCTCTGTTCGGCTCCTGGTTGCTCTGTTGGGGTCCCGGGGGCTCTGTTGGGGTCCCGCAGGCTCTGTTGGGTTCCCGGGGGCTCTGTTGGCGTCCTTGGAGCTTGGTTCGGGTTCTGGGGGCTCCGCTGGGGTCCCGGGGGCTCCGTTTGTGTCCTGGAGGCTCTGTTGGGGTCCTGCGAGCTCTGTTGGGGTCCTGCTGGCTCTGTTGGTGTCCTGCTGGCTCTGTTGGAGTCCTGAAGTCTCTGTTGGGTTCCTGGGGGCTCTGTTTGGATCTTGGGAACTCTGTTGGGGTCCCGGGGGCTCTGTTGAGGTCTCGGGGTCTTCGCTGGGGTAAAGGGTGTCCCTGTTGCGGTCCTGAGGTCTCTGTTGGGGTCCTGGGGACTCTGTTGGGGTCCTGGAGTCTTCGGTGGGGTAATCTGTGCTCTGTTGGGGTCCTGGGGGCTCTGTTGGGGTCCTGGGGGCTCTGTTGGGGTCCCGGGAGCTTTACTGGTGTGTTGGGGCTTCTGTTGGGGTCCCGGGGGCTCTGTTGGGGTCCCGAAGGCTCTGTTGGTGTCCCGGGGGCTCTGTTGGGGTCCCGGGGGCTCTGTTGGCATCCCAGGGGCTCTGTTGGGGTTTTTGTGGTCTTCGCTGGGTTCCTGGGGTCTCTGTTGTTGTCCCGGGGGCTCTGTTGAAGTCCCGGGGTCTCTGTTGAGGTCCCGGGGTCTTCTCTGGGGTAAAGGGGGTCCCTGTTGGGGTCGTGGGGGCTCTGTTTGGGTCGTGGGGGCTCTGTTGTGGTCCTGGGGGCTCTGTTGGGGTAATGGGTGCTCTGTTGACGTCCTGGGAACCCTGTTGTGGTCCTGGGGGCTCTTTTCGGTTCCTGAACGCTCTGTTGAGGGTCCCGGGGGCTCTGTGGCGGTCCCGGGGGCTCTGTGGCGGTCCCGGGGGCTCTGTTCTTGTCTTGGGGGCTCTGTTGTTGTCCTGGGGTCTTCACTGGTGTAATGGCGGCTCCTTTGGTGTCCCGCGGGCTCTGTTGGGGTCCTGGGAGCTTGGTTCAGGTCCCGGGGGCTCTGTTGGGGTCCCGGGGGCTCTGTTGGGGTCCTGGGGCTTCTGTTGGTGTCCTGGGGGCTCTGTTCGGGTTCTGGGGTCTCTGTTGTTCTCCCGGGCGCTCTTTAGGTGTCCCGGGGGCTCTTTAGGGGTCCCGGGGGTATCTGTTGGGGTCCCGGGGGATCTGTTGGGGTCCCGGGGGCTCTGTTGGGGTTCTGCGTGCTCTGTTGTGTTTATTTTGGCTCTGTTGGGTTCCTGGGGGCTCTGTTGTGGTCCCGGGGGCTCTGCTGTGATCCCGGGGGCTCTGCTGTGATCCCGGGGGCTGTGTTGTGGTCCCGGGGGCTGTGTTGTGGTCCCGGGGGCTGTGTTGTGGTCCCAGGGGCTCTGTTGTGGTCCTGGAGGTCCTGTTCGTGTCTTGGGGGCTCTGTTGTGATCCCGTGGGCTCTGTTGTTGTCCCGGGAGGTCTGTTCGGGTTTTGGGGGCTCTGTTGTGGTCCTGGGGGCTCCGTTGGGGTCCTGGGGTCTCTGTTCGGCTCCTGGTTGCTCTGTTGGGGTCCCGGGGGCTCTGTTGGGGACCTGCAGGCTCTGTTGGGGTCCCGGGGGCTCTGTTGGCGTCCTCGGAGCTTGGTTCGGGTTCTGGGGGCTCCGTTCGTGTCCCGGGGGCTCCGTTCGTGTCCCGGGGGCTCCGTTCGTGTCCTGGGAGCTCTGTTGGGGTTATGCGGGCTCTGTTGGGGTCCTGCGGGCTCTGTTGGGGTCCTGCTGGCTCTGTTGGGGTCCTGAAGTCTCTGTTGGGTTCCTGGGGGCTCTGTTTAGATCTTGGGAACTCTGTTGGGGTCCCGGGGGCTCTGTTGAAGTCCCTGGGGCTCTGTTGAGGTCCCGGGGTCTTCGCTGGGGTAAAGGGGGTCCCTGTTGGGGTCCTGGGGGCTCTGTTGTTTTCCTGAGGGCTCTGTTGGTGTCCTGGGAGCTCTGTGGGGGTCCTGAGGTCTCTGTTGTCGTCCTGGGAGCTCTGTTCGGCTTCTGGGAGTTCTGTTGGGGTTCTGGTGGCTCTGTTGGGTTCCTGGGAGCTCTGTTGGGGTCCCGGGGGGATTTGCTGGGGTCTTGGGGCTTCTGTTGGGGTCCCGAAGGCTCTGTCGGGGTCCCGGGGGCTCTGTTGTAAGCCTGGGTGCTCTGTTGGTGTCCCGGGGGCTCTGTTGGCATCCCGGGGGCTCTGTTGGGGTTTTTGGGGTCCTCGCTGTGGTCCCGGGGGCTCTATTTGGGTCCTGGGGGCTCTGTTGGGGTCCCGCGGGCTCGGTTGGTGTCCCGGGAGCTTGGTTCGTGTTCTGGAGGCTCTGCTGTTGTCCTGGGGCTCTGTTGGGGTCCCGGGGGCTCTGCTGGGGTCCCGGGGGCTTTTCTGGCGTCTTGGGGCTTCTGTTGGTGTCCCGGGGGGTCTCTTGGGGTTCCGAAGGATCTGTTGGGGTCCCGGGGGCTGTGTTGTAAGCCTGGGGGCTCTGTTGTGGTCCCGGGGGCTATGTTGAGGTCCCGGGGCTCTGTTGGATTCTTGGGAGCTCTGTTGGGGTCCCGGGGGCTCTGTTGGGGTTTTTGGGGTCTTCGCTGGGGTCCCGGGGGCTCTGTTGTCGTCCCGGGGGCTCTGTTGTCGTCCCGGGGGCTCTGTTGGTGTCCTGGGGCATCTGTTCGGGTTTTGGGGGCTCTGTTGTTCCCCTGGGGTCTCTGTGGGAGTCCCGGGGGCTCTGTTGGGGTCCCGGGGGCTCTGTTGGGGTTCCGGGGCCTCTGTGCTGGTTTTTGGGGGCTTTGTTATTCTCCTGGGGGCTCTGTTGGGGTCCTGGGGGCTCTGTTGGGGTCCTGGGGGCTCTGTTCGAGTTCTGGGGTCTCTGTTGTTCTCCCGGGGGCTCTGTAGGGGTCCCCGGGGTATCTGTTGGGGTCCCGGGGGATCTGTTGGTGTCCCGGCCGATCTGTTGGTGTCCCGGGGGCTCTGTTGAGGTTCTGGGGGCTCTGTTGTGGTTATTTTGGCTCTGTTGGGTTCCTGGGGGCTCTGTTGTGGTCCCGGGGGCTCTGTTGTCGTCCTGGAGGTCCTGTTCGTGTCTTGGGGGCTCTGTTGTGGTCCCGGGGGCTCTGTTGTTGTCCCGGGGGGGTCTGTTCGTGTTTTGGGGACTCCGTTGTGGTCCTGGGGGCTCCGTTGGGGTCCTGGGGTCTCTGTTCGGCTCCTGGTTGCTCTGTTGGGGTCCCGGGGGCTCTGTTGGAGTCCCGCAGGCTCTGTTGGGGTCCCGGGGGCTCTGTTGCCGTCCTCGGAGCTTGGTTCGGGTTCCTGGGAGCTCTGTTGGGGTCCCGGGAGCTCTGTTGGGGTCCCGGGGGCTCTGTTGTGGTCCCGGGGCCTCTGTGCTGGTTTTTGGGGGCTTTGTTGTTCTCCTGGGGGCTCTGTTGTGGTCTTGGGGCCTCTATTGGGGTCCTGGGGCTCTGTTCGAGTTCTGGGGTCTCTGTTGTTCTCCCGGGGGCTCTGTTGGGGTCCCCGGGGGATCTTTTGGGGTCCCGGGGGATCTTTTGGGGTCCCGGGGGCTTTGTTTGGGTTCTGGGGGCTCTGTTTTGGTTATTTTGGCTCTGTTGGGTTCCTGGGGACTCTGTTGTGGTCCCGGGGGCTCTGCTGTGATCCCTGGGGCTCTGTTGTGGTCCCGGGGGCTGTGTTGTGGTCCCAGGGGCTCTGTTGTGGTCCTGGATGTCCTGTTCGTGTCTTTGGGGCTCTGTTGTGGTCCCGGGGGCTCTGTTGTTGTCCCGGGGGAGTCTGTTCGGGTTTTGGGCGCTCCGTTGTTGTCCTGGGGGCTCCGTTGGGGTCCTGGGGGCTCTGTTCGGCTCCTGGTTGCTCTGTTGGGGTCCCGGGGGCTCTGTTGGGGTCCCACAGGCTCTGTTGGGGTCCCAGGGGCTCTGTTGGCGTCCTCGGAGCGTGGTTCGGGTCCCGGGGGCTCCGCTGGGGTCCCGGGGGCTCCGTTCGTGTCCTGGGAGCTCTGTTGGGGTCCCGCGGGCTCTGTTGGGGTCCTGCGCTCTCTGTTGGGGTCCTGCTGGCTCTGTTGGGGCCCTGAAGTCTCTGTTCGGTTCCTGGGGGCTCTGTTTGGATCTTGGGAACTCTGTTGGGGTCCCGGGGGCTCTGTTGAAGTCCCTGGGGCTCTGTTGAGGTCCCGGGGTCTTCGCTGGGGTAAAGGGGGTCCCCGTTGGGGTCCTGGGGGCTCTGTTGTTTTCCTGAGTGCTCTGTTGGTGTCCTGGGAGCTCGGTGGGGGTCCTGAGGTCTCTGTTGTCGTCCTGGGAGCTCTGTTCGGCTTCTGGGAG
>NW_027449003.1:0-33565 GCF_030867145.1 Opisthocomus hoazin
TCTGGTTTGGCCCCAGTTCATACTGGTTTGGCCCAGTTCGAACTGGTTTGGCCCCAGTTCATACTGGTTTGGCCCCGTCCGAACTGGTTTGGCCCCAGTTCATACCGGTTCAGCCCCCCTCAGACCGGTTTGGCCCCGATCCGTACTGGTTTCGCCCCAGTTTATACTGGTTTGGCCACATTTGTACTGGTTTTCCCCCTTTTTATACTGGTTTGGGCCCCTTTTATACTGGTTTCGCCCCATTTATACTGGTTTGGGGCCATTCAAACTGGTTTGGCCCCATTTATACTGGTTTGGCACCATTTATACTGGTTTGGGTCCATTTATACTGGTTTAGCCCCGATTCATACTGGTTTCACCCGGATTTAAACTGGTTTCAGCCCGATTCATACTGGTTTCATCCAAATTTAAACTGGTTTACCCCAATCCAAACTGGTTTGGCCCCGATTCATACTGGTTTCAGCCCATTTATACTGGTTTGGGCCCATTTCCAACTGGTTTGGGCCCATTTCCAACTGGTTTTGCCCCCTATCAAACTGGTTTCATCCCAGTTTAAACTGGTTTAGCCCCTTTTAAACTGGTTTGGGTCCATTTATACTGGTTTGGGGCCATTTAAACTGGTTTCACCCATTTAAACTGGTTTGGACCCATTTTATACTGGTTTGGGCTCATTTCCAACTGGTTTCATCCCAATTTAAACTGGTTTGGCCCCTTTTAAACTGGTTTAGCCCCGATTCTTACTGGTTTCATCCAAATTCTTACTGGTTTCACCCCAATCTAAACTGGTTTCATCCCCAATTCATACTGGTTTCACCCTGATTTAAACTGGTTTTCCCCGAGTCCAAACTGGTCTTGCCCCAGTTCATACTGGTTTCATCCCAATTTAAACTGGTTTCCCCCCATTTATACTGGTTTCACCCCAAATTAAACTGGTTTTGCCCCAATCTAAACTGGTTCAGCCCCATTTCATACTGGTTTCATCCCAATTTAAACTGGTTCAGCCCCATTTCATACTGGTTTCACCCCAATTTAAACTGGTTTCGCCCCATTTAAACTGGTTTCATCCCAGTTTAAACTGGTTTTGCCCCTTTTAAACTGGTTTGGGGCCAAATTTAAACTGGATCTCCCCCGATCCAAACTGGTTTAGCCCCGATTCTTACTGGTTTCGGCTTATTTAAACTGGTTTCGCCCGATTCTTACTGGTTTCATCCAAATTTAAACTGGTTTTGCCCCTTTTAAACTGGTTTGGTCCATTTATACTGGTTTGGATCCATTTATACTGGTTTTGCCCCATTTAAACTGGTTTTGCCCCATTTATACTGGTTTGGGCCCATTTCCAACTGGTTTTGCCCCGTCAAACTGGTTTCATCCCAATTTAAACTGGTTTGGCCCCTTTTAAACTGGTTTGGGTCCATTTATACTGGTTTGGGGCCAAATTTAAACTGGATCTCCCCGATCCAAACTGGTTTAGCCCCAATTCTTACTGGTTTTGGCTTATTTAAACTGGTTTCGCCCCGATTCTTATTGGTTTCATCCAAATTTAAACTGGTTTTGCCCCGATTCTTACTGGTTTCGGCTTATTTAAACTGGTTTAGCCCTGATTCTTACTGGTTTCATCCAAATTTAAACTGGTTTTGCCCCTTTTAAACTGGTTTGGTCCATTTATACTGGTTTTGCCCCATTTATACTGGTTTTGCCCCATTTAAACTGGTTTTGCCCCATTTATACTGGTTTGGGCCCATTTCATACTGGTTTCGCCCCCTATCAAACTGGTTTCATCCCAGTTTAAACTGGTTTGGCCCCTTTTAAAATGGTTTGGGTCCATTTATACTGGTTTGGGGCCAAATTTAAACTGGATCTCCCCCGATCCAAACTGGTTTCGCCCCGATTCTTACTGGTTTCATCCAAATTCTTACTGGTTTCACCCCAATCTAAACTGGTTTCATCCCCAATTCATACTGGTTTCACCCTGATTTAAACTGGTTTTCCCCGAGTCCAAACTGGTCTTGCCCCAGTTCATACTGGTTTCATCCCAATTTAAACTGGTTTCCCCCCCTTTATACTGGTATCACCCTGATTTAAACTGGTTCTATCCAAATTTAAACTGGTTTTCCCCCGATCCAAACTGGTTTCGCCCCGATTCTTACTGGTTTCGGCTTATTTAAACTGGTTTAGCCCCGATTCTTACTGGTTTCATCCCAATTTAAACTGGTTTAGCCCCAATTCTTACTGGTTTCATCCCAATTTAAACTGGTTTTGCCCCGATTCTTACTGGTTTCGGCTTATTTAAACTGGTTTTGCCCCGATTCTTACTGGTTTCGGCTTATTTAAACTGGTTTT
Organism: Opisthocomus hoazin; assembly: GCF_030867145.1. Classification (NCBI taxonomy): domain Eukaryota; kingdom Metazoa; phylum Chordata; class Aves; order Opisthocomiformes; family Opisthocomidae; genus Opisthocomus; species Opisthocomus hoazin. The sequence goes on from NW_027449003.1 coordinate 2,341, forward strand.
GCCCCAATTCTTACTGGTTTCATCCAAATTTAAACTGGTTTTGCCCCTTTTAAACTGGTTTTGCCCCATTTATACTGGTTTGGGCCCATTTCCAACTGGTTTCGCCCCCATCAAACTGGTTTCATCCCAATTTAAACTGGTTTGGCCCCTTTTAAACTGGTTTGGGTCCATTTATACTGGTTTGGGGCCAAATTTAAACTGGATCTCCCCCGATCCAAACTGGTTTTGCCCTAATTCTTACTGGTTTCGGCTTATTTAAACTGGTTTCGCCCCGATTCTTACTGGTTTCATCCAAATTTAAACTGGTTTTGCCCCTTTTAAACTGGTTTGGTCCATTTATACTGGTTTGGATCCATTTATACTGGTTTTGCCCCATTTAAACTGGTTTTGCCCCATTTATACTGGTTTGGGCCCATTTCCAACTGGTTTCGCCCCCTATCAAACTGGTTTCATCCCAGTTTAAACTGGTTTGGCCCCTTTTAAACTGGTTTGGGTCCATTTATACTGGTTTGGGGCCATTTAAACTGGTTTCACCCCATTTAAACTGGTTTGGACCCATTTTATACTGGTTTGGGCTCATTTCCAACTGGTTTCATCCCAATTTAAACTGGTTTGGCCCCTTTTAAACTGGTTTAGCCCCGATTCTTACTGGTTTCATCCAAATTCTTACTGGTTTCACCCCAATCTAAACTGGTTTCATCCCCAATTCATACTGGTTTCACCCTGATTTAAACTGGTTTTCCCCGAGTCCAAACTGGTCTTGCCCCAGTTCATACTGGTTTCATCCCAATTTAAACTGGTTTCCCCCCATTTATACTGGTTTCACCCCAAATTAAACTGGTTTTGCCCCAATCTAAACTGGTTCAGCCCCATTTCATACTGGTTTCACCCCAATTTAAACTGGTTTGGCCCCGTTTAAACTGGTTTCGCCCCATTTAAACTGGTTTCATCCCAGTTTAAACTGGTTTTGCCCCTTTTAAACTGGTTTGGGGCCAAATTTAAACTGGATCTCCCCCGATCCAAACTGGTTTAGCCCCGATTCTTACTGGTTTCATCCAAATTTAAACTGGTTTTGCCCCTTTTAAACTGGTTTGGTCCATTTATACTGGTTTTGCCCCATTTAAACTGGTTTTGCCCCATTTATACTGGTTTGGGCCCATTTCATACTGGTTTCGCCCCCTATCAAACTGGTTTCATCCCAGTTTAAACTGGTTTGGCCCCTTTTAAACTGGTTTGGGTCCATTTATACTGGTTTGGGGCCAAATTTAAACTGGATCTCCCCCGATCCAAACTGGTTTTGCCCTAATTCTTACTGGTTTTGGCTTATTTAAACTGGTTTCGCCCCGATTCTTACTGGTTTCATCCAAATTTAAACTGGTTTTGCCCCTTTTAAACTGGTTTGGTCCATTTATACTGGTTTGATCCATTTATACTGGTTTTGCCCCATTTAAACTGGTTTTGCCCCATTTATACTGGTTTTGGGCCCATTTCCAACTGGTTTCGCCCCCATCAAACTGGTTTCATCCCAATTTAAACTGGTTTGGCCCCTTTTAAACTGGTTTGGGTCCATTTATACTGGTTTGGGGCCAAATTTAAACTGGGTCTCCCCCGATCCAAACTGGTTTAGCCCCGATTCTTACTGGTTTCAGCTTATTTAAACTGGTTTCGCCCCGATTCTTACTGGTTTCGGCTTATTTAAACTGGCTTAGCCCCAATTCTTACTGGTTTCATCCCAATTTAAACTGGTTTTGCCCCGATTGTTACTGGTTTCAGCTTATTTAAACTGGTTTAGCCCCGATTCTTACTGGTTTCATCCCAATTTAAACTGGTTTAGCCCCGATTCTTACTGGTTTCATCCCAATTTAAACTGGTTTTGCCCCGATTCTTACTGGTTTCGGCTTATTTAAACTGGCTTAGCCCCAATTCTTACTGGTTCAGCTTATTTAAACTGGTTTTGCCCTATTTAAACTGGTTTCGCCCCATTTTGGGGCTTTTTAGGGGGGTTCGAGGGTTTTGGGGGGCCCGGGGGGGTTCGGGGGGGTCCGGGCCGCGGGGGAGGGGTGGGAGACGCCGCCGAAAAAGTCGCTTTTTTGGTAAAAAAGCCCCCTTAAAAAAAAAACCCAACCCCCACGTTGCGCTTTATTGAACGGCTGGAAAAGAGCGAGAGCCACCGGCGGCGGGGGAGGGGCGGGGGGGACCCCCCAAAAAAGAGGGGGGACCCCCCCCCCATAAAGGAGAAGGAAAGGGGGGGGATCCCCTCCCCCCCCCCCCCCGGCCGCCGATAAATAGAGCGAAAGAATAAAAAAAAAAACAAAAAAAAAGGGTAAAAAGGGGGGGAGGGGGGATTTGGGGGGTCCCCTCTGGGTTTTGGGGTCCCCCCCTGGGTTTTGGGGTCCCCCAGGGGGGGTTTGGGGTCCCCCCCATCGATTTTGGGGTCCCCCAGGCGATTTTGGAGTCTCTCCGGGGGCATTTTGGGGTCCCCCCGTGGGTTTTGGGGTCCCCCAGGGGGGTTTGGGGACCCCCCATCGATTTTGAGGGCCCTGGGGGGGGATTTTGGGGTCCCCCCGTGGGTTTTGGGGTCCCCCAGGGGGGGTTTGGGGTCCCCCCCATCGATTTTGGGGTCCCTGGTGGGATTTTGGGGTCCCCCCATCAATTTTGAGGTCCCCCAGGGGGGTTTGGGGACCCCCCCATCGATTTTGGGGTCCCCCCATCAATTTTGGGGTCCCCCAGGGGGGTTTTGGGGTCCCCCCCATCGATTTTGGGGTCCCCGGGGGGGAATTTTAGGGTCCCCCCCATCGATTTTGGGGTCCCCGAGGAGGGTTTTGGGGTCCCCCCCATCGATTTTGGGGTCCCCAGGTGGGATTTTGGGGTCCCCCCATCGATTTTGGGGTCCCCCAGGGGGGTTTGGGGACCCCCCCATCGATTTTGGGGTCCCCCGGGGGGTTTGGGGTCCCCCCCATCGATTTTGGGGTCCCCGGAGGGGGATTTTGGGGTCCCCCCCATCGATTTTGGGGTCCCCCAGGGCAAATTTGGGGGCCCCCCCTGGGTTTTGGGGTCCCCCGGGGGGCGTTTGGGGCCCCCATGGCAATTTTGGGGTCCCCCCATCGATTTTGGGGTCCTCTGGGGGGGTTTTGGGGTCCCCCCACGCCTTCTGGGGGGCAAAATTTCAAATTTTGAGGGGAAATTCCCCAATTTTGGAGAAATCCACCCAAAATTTGGAGAAAATCCCAAATTTTGAAGGAAAAAAACCCCCAAAAATTCAGAAAACCTCCCAAAATTTTGGCAAAGAACCCCAAGTTTTGGTGAACCCCCCAAAATTTTGTAGGAAAATCCCCAAATTTGAAGGAAATCCCCCAAATTTTGAAGGGGAATCCCCAAATTTGAAAGGAAATCCCCAAATTTTGAGAACGGCCACCAAATTTTGGAGGGAAATGTCCGAATTCGGAAGGGGGGCCCCCAAAATTTTGAAGACCCCCAAAACATGAGAGGGGAGCTCCAAAATTTCTGAGAGGAACCTCAAATTTTGAGAAAAAAACCCAAATTTTGAGGAAAACTCCAAATTTCAGGGAAAAATTGACAAATTTTGTGGAAAACCTCAAAAATTGAGAAAAATTTACAAAATTTTGAGGAAAATTTCAGAATTTTGAGGCAAACCTTGAGAATTTTGGAGAAGAGCCCCAAATTATGGGAGGAACCCCAAAATTTTTAGGGTAGGGACCTGGAAATTTTGAAGAGAAACCCCAAAATTTTGAGGAAAACCCCCAAATTTTCAGGAGAAAACAAAAAAATTTATGAAAAAAACAAAGTTTGAAAAAATCCACAAAATTTTCACAATAAATCCCAGAATTTTGAGAAAACCCTCAATTATTTAGGGGAAAACCTCAAAATTTCACGAATGAATGTCAAAATTTCACCTAAAACTTTAAATTTTGGGAAGGGAACCTCAAAATTTCACACAAAACTTGAAATTTTGGAGAACCCCAAAATTTCCTGGAGAAACCCCAAAATCCATCATCAAAACCTGAAAATTTCACCAAGAACTCGAAATTTTGGAGGAGCAACCTCAAAATTTCATGGAGAAACCCCAAAATTTTGTGGAGAAACCTCAAAATTTCACAGCTAACTTTGAATTTTTATAAGAGAACCTCAAAATTTCACAGAAAACTTCAAATTTTGGAGGAGGAACCTCAAAATTTCTCGCAGAAACCTCAAAATTTCACCAAGAACTCCAAATTTTGGAGGAGGAACCTCAAAATTTCTCGCAGAAACCCCAAAATTTCTCGGAGAAACCTCAAAATTTCACCGAGAACTCCAAATTTTGGACTAGGAACCTCAAAATTTCATGGAGGGACCTCAAAATTTCACCGAGAAATGGAAATTTCGGAGGGGGGCCCCCAAAATTTCCCAGAGAAACCCCAAAATCCATCATCAAAACCTGAAAATTTCACCAAGAACTTAAAATTTTGGAGGAGTAACCTCAAAATTTTGTGGAGAAACCTCAAAATTTCACAGCTAACTTTGAATTTTGATGAGAACCTCAAAATTTCACAGAAAACTTCAAATTTTGGAGGAGGAACCTCAAAATTTCTCGCAGAAACCTCAAAATTTCACCAAGAACTCCAAATTTTGGAGAAGGAACCTCAAAATTTCTCACAGAAACCCCAAAATTTCTCAGAGAAACCTCAAAATTTCACCAAGAACTCCAAATTTTGGACTAGGAACCTCAAAATTTCACGGAGGGACCTCAAAATTTCACCGAGAACTGGGAATTTCGGAGGGGGACCCCCAAAATTTCCCGGAGAACCCCCCAAAATCCATCGTCGAAACCTCAAAATTTCGCCGCGGACTACGAAATTTGGCGAGAAATCGCCGGAATTCGCCGGAGGAGCCCCCCAGATTCTGCTCCCGGGGTGGGGGATGGGTGGTCCCCTACTTCCTCTTCTTCTTGGGGGGCCCCGGGGTGCGGGGGTGGGCGCCGCGCCCGGCCGGAGCCTTCCTCTTCCGGCTGCGCCCGTGCTCCTCCTCCTCCTCGTATTGGCTCTCCCGGTCGGCTGCGGGGGCGGGGACAAGGCGGGGGGCGGGGTCAGGGAGGTCCCCCCGTGATCTGGGGGGGTCCCCACCCCACCCCCGCCCCGCACCCACCTTTCCGGGCTTCCTCTTCCAGCTCGTCCCAGTCTTTGCCGCTCTCTTCCTCGCTGCCCAGGGACTCCTTGGAGTATTCTGGGAGGAGAAGATGGGGGGTGGGATCTCCAGGGGGTTCTGGTGGGACTCCGTAGGGACGTGGTGGCCTCCAAGGGGGTGGGTTGGGATCTCCCAGGGGTTCTGGTGGGACTCCATGGGGATGTGGTGGCCTCAAAGGGGTTGTGGTGGCCTCCAAGGGGGTGGACTGGTATCTACTGGGGGTTCTGGTGGGACTCCATGGGGATGTGATGGCCTCAAAGGGGTTGTGGTGGCCTCCAAGGGGGTGGACTGGTATCTACTGGGGGTTCTGGTGGGCTTCCATGGGGACGTGGTGGTCTCCAAGGAAGGGTTTGGTATCTCGCAGGGCTTGTGGTGGGCCTCCATGGGAACGTGGTGGCCTCAAAGGGGTTGTGGTGGTCTCCATGGGGTTGTGGTGGCCTCCAAGGGGCTGGACTGGTATCTACTGGGGGTTCTGGTGGCCTCCATGGGGGCGTGGTGGTCTCCAAGGGATTGTGGTGGTCCCCAAAGGGGTGGACTGGTATCTACTAGGGGTTCTGGTGGGCCTCCATGGGGACGTGGTGGCCTCCAAGGGGGTGGGTTGGGATCTCCCTGGGGTTCTGGTGGGCCTCCATGGGGACGTGGTTGTCTCCACAGGGACGTGGTGGCCTCCAATGGGGTGGACTGGTATCTACTAGGGGTTCTGGTGGCCTCCATGGGGACGTGGTGGCTTCCAAGGGATTGTGGTGGTCCCCAAAGGGGTGGACTGGTATCTACTAGGGGTTCTGGTGGGCCTCCATGGGGACGTGGTGGCCTCCAAGGGGGTGGGTTGGGATCTCCATGGGGTTCTGGTAGAACTCCGTGGGGCCATGGTTGCCTCCAATAGGATGTGGTGGTCTCCATGGGGTTGTGGTGGTCTCCAAGGGGGCTGACTGGTATTTCCCAGGGGTTCTGGTGGGCCTCCATGGGGACGTGGTGGCCTCCAAGGAGGGTTTTGGTATCTCACAGGGGTTGTGGTTGGCCTCCATGGGGATGTGGTGGACTCCAAGGGGGTGGGTTGGTATCTACTAGGGGTTGTGGTGGGCCTCCATGAGGACGTGGTGGCCTCAAAGGGGTTGTGGTGGTCTCCATGGGGTTATGGTGGCCTCCAAGGCGCTGGACTGGTATCTACTGGGGGTTCTGGTGGCCTCCACGGGGACATGGTGGTCTCCATGGGGTTGTGGTGGTCTCCAAGGGGGTCGACTGGTATCTCCCAGGGGTTCTGGTGGGTCTCCATGGGGACGTGGTGGTCTCCATGGAGGGGTTTGGTATCTCCCAAGGGTTGTGGTGGGTTTCCATGGGGACGTTCTGGTCTCCATGGGTTTGGTGAACTCCAAGGGGGAAAACTGGTATCTCCCAGGGGTTCTGGTGGGCTTCCATGGGGACGTGGTGGCCTCCCAAACTGTACCTGACTCCTCGGCCTCAGAGGAGTAGTCTTCGTCGCTGTCCTCCTCCTCCTCCTCGTAGTCCTCCTCGGAAGGGTTGAAGGTCTCGTCCTCCATCTCCGACTCGGATTCGCCCACCTCGGCGTCGCTGCCCTGGGGGCGAGCGGGGGAGGGGGTGGGGACACCGCCGGGGGGGAAGGGGGACACCAAGGGTGGGGACAACCTGGAGAACCTCGAGGTGGGGACACCAAGGGGTGGGGAGAACCTGGAAAACCTCAATGAGGGGACACCAAGAGCGAGGAGAACCTGGAGAACCTCGAGGTGGGGACATCAAGGGGTGGGGAGAACGTGGAGAACATCAAAGTGGGGACACCAAGGGTGGGGAGAACCTGCACATGGGGACACTTGGGGTGGGGAGAACCTGGAGAACTGGGACACGGGGACACCAAGGGTGGGGAGAACCTGGAGAACCTCAAGGAGGGGACACCAAGGGTGGGGAGAACCTGGAGAACTTGGATATAGGGACACCAAGGGTGGGGAAAACCTGGAGATGGGGACAACCTGGGGTGGGGACAACCTGGAGAACCTCAATGAGAGGACACCAAGAGCGAGGAGAACCTGGAGAACCTCAAGGTGGGGACATCAAGGGGTGGAGAGAACGTGGAGAACATCAAGGTGGGGACACCAAGGGTGGGGAGAACCTGGACATGAGGACACCTGGGGTGGGGAGAACCTGGAGAATCTCAATGAGGGGACACCAAGAGTGGGGAGAACCTCGAGGTGGGGACACCAAGGGTGGGGAGAACCTGGAAAACCTCAAGGTGGGGACACCAAGGGGTGGGGAGAACCTGGAAAACTTCAAGGTGGGGACACCAAGGGTGGGGAGATCCTGGAGATGGGGACAACCTGGGGTGGGGAGAACCTGGAGAATCTCAATGAGGGGACACCAAGAGTGGGGAGAACCTCGAGGTGGGGACACCAAGGGTGGGGAGAACCTGGAGAACTGGGACATGGGGACACCAAGGGTGGGGAGAACCTGGAGAACCTCAACGAGGGGACACCAAGGGTGGGGACAACCTGGAGAACCTCGAGGTGGGGACACCAAGGGGTGGGGAGAACCTTGAGAACCTCAATGAGGGAACACCAAGGGTTGGGAGAACCTTGAGAACCTCAAGGTGACAACTCAAGAATGGGAAAAACGTGGAGAACCTCAAGGAGGGAACACCAAGGGGTGGAAAGAACCTGAAGAACCTCAAGATTGGGACACCAAGAGTGGGGACAACCTGGAGAACCTGGAGATGGGGGCCCACCCGGGGGCGTGGCCCAAGCCCCGCCGCCCTACCTCGCCCTCGGGCTCCAGGAAGGACCACCCCCCCTGCTCGAAGAAGCCCTCGGGGTCGTCCACGATGGTCTTCATGATCTTGGTCCAGTTGAGGGACTGGACGCCCTCCGTGTACTTGAGGTCGCAGGAGCTGGAAGAAGATGGAGGTGAGCGGGCGGGGCTTGGGGTGGGCGGGGCTTGGGGCGGGGTGGGCGGGGCCTACTTGAGCCACTCCTTGATGGGGTCGAGGGAGGCGACGGGGATGGCGTTGATCATGGTGACCTTCTTGCTGTAGTCCTTGTAGACGATGACCATGTCGAAGTTCTTCAGGTGGAACTGGACCCGCTCGAAGTGGATCAGCTCCACCTCGTCCAGGGTGACCACGAAGGGGGGCTGGGTGGGGGGGGGCGGGGCCACGTCAGCGGGGCGACCCCACCCCCAAGCGAGTCGTGGGGTGGTGGCCCCCCGTCGAGACGTCGGCCTACCTCGGACTTACCCACTCGGTGCAGTTGACCAAGGCGCTGCTGGTGGGTTGGAGGAGGCAGGTGCTGCGGTAGGGGGCGCCGTTGAACCTGAGCGGGGGGGTGGGGACACCCCGAAAAACCATCAGGAGACCCCAAAAGAACACCAGGAGAACCCAAAAAACTAGCAGGAGACCCCAAAAAACCAGCAGGAGACCCTAAAAAACATCAGGAGAACCCAAAAAACCAGCAGGAGACCCCAAAAGAACACCAGGAGAACCCAAAAAACATCAGGAGAACCCAAAAAACCAGCAGGAGACCCCAAAAGAACACCAGGAGAACCCAAAAAACCAGCAGGAGACCCCAAAAAACCAGGAGACCCCAAAAAAACACCAGGAGAACCCAAAAAAACACCAGGAGAACCCAAAAAACCAGCAGGAGACCCCAAAAAAACACCAGGAGAACCCAAAAAACCACCACGAGACCCCAGAAAACCACCAGGAGAACCCAAAAAGACATCGGGAGAGCCCCAAAAAACATCAGGAGAACCCAGAAAACCATCAGGAAATCCCAAAAAAACGTCAGGAGGACCCAAAAAACCACCAAGAGACTCCATAAAACCATCAGGAGATCCCCAAAAACCATCAGGAGGACCCAAAAAACATCACGAAACCCCAAAAAATCACCAGGAGACACCAAAAAACACCAGAAGAACCTAAAAAACCATCGGGAGAGCCCCAAAAAACATCAGGAGAACCCAGAAAACCACGAGACCCCCCAAAAAATCAGAAAATCCCCCAAAAACATCAGGAGAGCCCAAAAAACATCAGGAGATCCCAAAAACCAACAGAAGATCCCAAAAAAACATCAAGAGACCCCCAAAAACCATCAGGAGACCCCAAAAAACCATCAGGAGAGCCCAAAAAACACCAGGAGAGTCCAAAAACCATGAGAAGACCTCAAGAAAACCATGAAGACACCTCAAAAACCATCAGGAAACCCCAAAAAGATCAGGAGAGCCCCAAAAACACCAGGAGACCCCAAAAAACCATCAGGAGACCCCAAAACCATCAGGAGCACCCAAAAAAAACAACAGGAGACCCAAAAAAACCACCAGAAAACCCAAAAAAACCATCAGGCCAATCCAAAGGCCACGAAAAGACCTCAAAAAAACCCCATGAAAACATCTCAAAACCCATCAGGACACCCCAGAAATGATGGTGGCATCCCACAAAAACATGAGCACCCCTCCAGAAATGATGGCGGCACCCAAAAAACCTCGAGGACACCCCATAAAACCTCAAGGAACCCCTGAAGAACCTCGATGAACACCCACAAAACCTCAAGGAACCCCCACAAAACCTCAAGGAATCCCCAAAGAACCTTAAGGAACCCCCATAAAACCTCAAGGAACCCCCAAAGAACCTCAAGGAACCCCCAAAGAACCTCAAGGAACCCCCACAAAACCTCAAGGACACCCCATAAAACCTCGAGGAACCCCCGAAGAACCTGGAGGACACCCCAAAACACCTCAAGGAACCCCCGGATGGGGTTGTCCTCCACCTACCCCAGCTCCCGGAAGGGCACCTCAAACTCCAGCTCCTCCTTGGTGAGAGCCTCCACCTTCTCGATGAAGTTCTTGAAGGCCGTCTTCAGCTTGTGGCGCATCTCCCTCTCCATCTAAGCCCGGGGGGGGACACAAACAACGAGGTCACCTCCTCGGCGTGGTGGCACCTCGAGAACTTCGCGGGGACCTTGTGGGTCCCACCGGGCGCGGACCTGCTCGGCGTAGAGGTCGTCGCGGTCGTGCATGTGCTGGTGCTTGCCCAGGTCGGTGGTGATCTCGCCCACCTCCGTGTAGAACTGGACGTCCGTGTGCCTCTTCTTCCCGAACATGATGGCGTTCTAGAAGAAGACAACGAGGTCATGGAGGTCCCACCCCACCCCCCGCCGCCGCCGCCCTCCAGAAGAAGACCTTGAGGTGGAAGTGGAGGACGATGATCATCTCGCCGTCGCACGGCTGGAAGACGGCGTGCTTGATGTTGTTGTAGAGGATGTCCACCTTGTCCCCGCGCACCGAGGTGAAGCGGAACCCTACCGTGGAGGACAACAAGGTGGGTGAGGTCCACGGGACCTCCAGGAGGTCCACCCGGCCCACCCCACCGCCTCACCGTTGACGTGGGCCTCCAAGGAACCCTGCATCCTCTTCTGGGCGATGTTGGGCCGGATGTAGAGGTCCTTCAACTTGGGGTTGCTCCGGTTGAGGTTGATGACCAACGAATCTTGCTTGACGATGCCCTGGAGAAGACCCCGAGATGTTCCAGGAGGTCCCTCAACATCTCCAGAACTTCAGGAGACTCCGTAAAACGTCGCGGCGGGTGGTCACCTCCTTCTCCTTCTCCTCGGCTTCTCGGGTCTTGTAACGTTTCTGGACCTCCTTGATGATCCGGAAAGCGTTCTGGAGGTTGACGGCCGGCACCGTCTGCTCGCCGGGGGTCTTCATGTTGGACGCGCGGTAGGTGCTGGGTGGGACAGAAGATGGGAGGACCTCGAGGACCTCCCCCGCGGCCCCGCCCCCCACCAAGATGGCTGCCGCCGCGGCGGGTCCTCACATCTCCTTGACGAAGGTGGCCTCGGGGTTGGGGAAGATGTTGCCCTCGTTGCGGCCCAAGGCGCTGCCTGGGCAGTAGAAGTTGATGCGGAGGTAGGTGTAGTCGCCTTCCACCGACATGCTGATGTTCTGCGGGGGGAGGGGCAGGAGGCGGGGCTCAGGCGAGGTGGAACCCCATAACCACGTCGGGGTGGAGGTGGAACCCCAAAAACCACGTTGGGTTGGAGGTGGAACCCAAAAACCACGTTGGGTTGGAGGTGGAACCTCAAAACTACATCAAGTTGGAGGTGGAACCCCATAACTACGTCAGGTTGGAGGGGGAACCCCATAACTACATTGAGTTGGAACCCCAAAAACCACATTCGGTTGGAGGTGGAACCCCCAAAACCACGTTGGGTTGGAAGTGGAACCCAAAAACCACGTTGAGTTGGAGATGGAACCTCAAAACTACGTCGAGTTGGAAGGGGAACCCCATAACTACGTTGAGTTGGAGGTGGAACCTCACAACTACGTTGAGTTAGAACCCCAAAAAACACGTTAATTTGGAGATGGAACCCCCAAAACCGCATTGGGTTGGAGGTGGAACCCAATAACCACGTTGGGCTGGAGGTGGAACCCCAAAACCACGTCAGGTTGGAGGTGGGGAGAAGGTGGAACCCCAAAACCCCCAAAACTCAATGCTGGAAGTCAAGGTGAACCCCCAAACCCAACCTTGATGGTCAAGGTGAACCCTGAGACGCCCAAAACTCAATGCTGGTGGTCAAGGTGAACCCCAAAACTCAACGTTGGAGCTCAAGGTGAACCTCAAGACCCCCAAAACTCAATGCTGAAGGTCAAGATGAACGCCAAACCCACCCAAACCCAATGCTGGTGGTTGAGGTGAACCCCAAAACTCAACGTTGGAGGTCAAGGTGAACCTCAAGACCCACCAAAGTCAACGCTGGTCATCACGCTGAACGCCAAGACCCCCAAAACCCAAAGCTGGTGGTCAAGGTGAACGCCCAAACCCAACGTTGATGGTCAAGGTGAACCTCCAGACCCCCAAAAGTCAACGCTGATGGTCAAGGTGAACCCCAAACCCACCCAAACCCAATGCTGGTGGTCAAGGTGAACCCCAAAACCCAATGTTGGAGATCAAGATGAACCCGAAGACCCAACAAAACTCAATGTTGGAGATCAAGGTGAACCCCTAAACCCACGTTGATGGGCAAGGTGAACCTCAAGACCTCCAAAACTCAACGTTGGAGATCAAGGTGAACCTCCAGACCCCCAAAAGTCAACGCTGATGGTCAAGGTGAACCCCAAACCGACCCAAACCCAATGTTGGAGATCAAGATGAACCCGAAGACCCAACAAAACTCAATGTTGGAGATCAAGGTGAACCCCCAAACCCAACGTTGATGGGCAAGGTGAACCTCAAGACCTCCAAAACTCAACGTTGGAGATCAAGGTGAACCTCCAGACCCCCAAAAGTCAACGCTGATGGTCAAGGTGAACCCCAAACCGACCCAAACCCAACGTTGATGGGCGAGGTGAACCTCAAGACCTCCAAAACTCAACGTTGGAGATCAAGGTGAACCTCCAGACCCCCCAAAAGTCAACGCTGATGGTCAAGGTGAACCCCAAACCGACCCAAACCCAATGCTGGTGGTCAAGGTGAACCCCAAAACCCAACGTTGGCCATCGAGCTGAACCCCGAGACCCCCGTGGGGTTGTCCCCACCTTGATGGTGGCGATGTGGAAGGGGGGTGGCGATGCCGAAGACGGGCATGATGACCGTCTCGTACTTCTTGTCGATGTAGATCTTCATCTCCCGGATGTGGGGCTCCTTGGGCATCAAGGCCGGGTTCTTGTAGGAGATGTTGGACTTCCGCGCCCTGGGGGGACACGCGGGTGACGCCGGGAGGTCCACGTGGACCAAAAGCGGTGGCTTTTGCCCCAGAAGAAGGGGGTTGGGGGTTACTTTTGGATCTGCTGCTCGCCCTTCTGCTCCGTCAGCCGCCGGCGGGCCTCTTCGTTGAGTTGGGTGGCCAACTCCTTCTGGTGGGCGCGGCGCTTCTCCTCCGCCGTCAGCTCGTTCTGCGGGGCGAGGACCTCCGGATTGCCCAAATCCCCCCCAAAAAAAACGGCGGGTTTGGGGTCTGGGGGGGGAGGGGGACAACCCACCCGCGTCCGCTCGGTCAGCAGGGCCGCCCGGGAGCTGCGGCCCAGGAGGTCTTCGGCTTCGTCCTTCTCCTCCTCCTCCTCCTCCTCGTCCTCGTTCTGTGAGGGGGGGGGGGACAAAAGGGGGGCGGGGGGTCAGAAGGGGGGGGTTGGGCACGGAAATGGGGGGTTCTGCCCCCAAAATGGGGGTTCTGCCCCAAAATTGAGGCGTTTTGCCCAAAATTAAGGATTTTCGCCCAAAATTAAGGATTTTCACCCCGAAATTTAGGGATATCGCCCTAAAATTAAGGGGTTTTGCACCAATATTGAGGGGTTTGACCCCAAAATTGAGGGTTTTGACCCAAAATTGAGGGGATTTGCCCCAAAATTGAAGGTTTTCACCCCAAAATTGAGCTTTTTGCCCAAAATGGAGTTTTCTCACCCTAAAATTGAGGAGTTTTGGCCCAAAATTGAGCATTTTTGCCCCAAAACTGAGGGTTTCCACCCCAAAATCGAGGGGTTTCATCCCAAAATTGAGGATTTTTGCCCCAAAATTGAGGGAGTTTGTCCTAAAATTGAGGGGGTTTGCCCCAAAATTGAGGGTTTCTGCCCCAAAATTGAGGGGGTTTGGCCCAAAATTGAAGGTTTTCACCCCAAAATTGAGGATTTTTTTTGCCCAAAATGGAGTTTTCTCACCCTAAAATTGAGGAGTTTTGGCCCAAAATTGAGCATTTTTGCCCCAAAACTGAGGGTTTCCACCCCAAAATTGAGGGGTTTCGCCCCAAAACTGAGGATTTTTGCCCCAAAATTGAGGGAGTTTGCCCTAAAATTGAGGGGTTTTGCCTCCAAATTGAGGGGTTTTGCCCCAAAATGAAGGGTTTTCACCCCAAAATTGAGGGACTTTGCCCAAAATTGAGGATTCCCACCCCAAAATTTAGGGGGTTTGACCAAAAATTGAGGGTTTCTCCCCTAAAATTCAGGGGTTTTGCCCAAAATTAAGGATTTTCACCCCAAAATTCAACGATATCACCCTAAAATTGAAGGTTTTGGCCCAAAATTGAGGGTTTTGACCCCAAAATTGAAGGTTTTGGCCCAAAATTGAGGGGTTTTGCCCCAAATTGAGGGTTTCTGCCCCAAAATTGCGGGGTTTTGCCCCAAACTGGCAGCTTTTTGCCCCAAAATTGAGGGGTTTTGCCCCAAAATCGCAGTTTTTTGCCCCAAAATGGCGTGTTTTTTGCCCCAAACTGGCGTTTTTTTGCCCCAAAACGGCAAGGTTTTTGCCCCAAAATCACAGGTTTTTGCCCCAAAATTGAGATTTTTTCACCCTAAAATTGAATTTTTTTACCCAAAAATGGTTTTGTTTTGCCCCAAAATCGTGGATTTTTGCCCCGAACTGGCGGGTTTTTGCCCCAAATTAGTGGGGTTTTGCCCCAAAATCGCATTTTTTTGCCCCAAACTGGCGGGTTTTTTGCCCCAAACTGGCGGGTTTTCGCCCCAAAATGGTATTTTTTTGCCCCAAAATGGCGGTTTTTTGCCCCAAAATCACGTTTTTTCGCGCCAAGATGGCATGGTTTTGCCCCAAAATCGCGGGTTTTTGCCCCAAAATCGTGTTTTTTCGCCCCAAGATGGCGTGGTTTTGCCCCAAAATCACGTTTTTTTGCCCCAAACTGGCAGCTTTTTGCCCCAAAATTGCAATTTTTTGCCCCAAAATGGCAGTTTTTTGCCCCAAAATGGCGGGGTTTTGCCGCAAAATCATGGTTTTTTGCCCCAAGATGGCGTTTTTTTGCCCCAAAATCGTGCGGTTTTGCCCCAAAATCGTTATTTTTTTGCCCCAAAATTGTGGTTTTTGCCCCAAAATGGTGGGCTTTTGCCCCAAAATGGTGGTTTTTTGCCCCAAAATCGTGGGTTTTCGCCCCAAAATCGTGGGTTTTTGCCCCAAAATCACATTTTTTTGCCCTAAACTGGTGGTTTTTTTCCCCAAACTGGCAGCTTTTTTGCCCCAAAATTGCACTTTTTTGCCCCAAAATGGCGGGGTTTTGCCCCAAACTGGCGGGTTTTTGCCCCCAAATCACATTTTTTTGCCCCAAATCACATTTTTTTGCCCCAAACCGGCGGTTTTTGCCCCAAACGGGGCCCCTCACCTTGAGGAAGATGCCCACGTTCTTCACCTTCTTCTTGACCGCGGTCAGGACGGTGGCCGGGCCCTCCTGCGGGGGGGAGGGGCGGGTGGGCGGGGCTCCCCATTGCCCCGCCCCCTCCCGCCCCCGGCCCCGCCCTCGGCCCCGCCCCCACCTCGTCCACCAGCACGGTGTCGCCCAGGAAGATGGCGTAGGTCTTCTCCTCCGGCTTCTTGCCCTCCTTGTTGGGCAGCCCCGAGAGGCCCACGTTGACGCTGAAGACCATGCCTGGGGGGGAGGGGACACCGGGGTTGGGTGGGGGGGGGACCAAGGTGGGGTGGGGGGGGACCAAGGTGGGGTGGTGGGATGAAGGTTCTGGGTGGTGGGACCATGGTTTTGGGTGGTGGGATGAAGGTTTGGGGTGGTGGGACCATGGTTTTGGGTGGTGGGATGAAGGTTTGGGGTGGTGGGACCATGGTTTTGGGTGGTGGGATGAAGGTTTGGGGTGGTGGGACCAAGGTTCGGTGGTGGGATGAAGTTTCTGGGTAGTGGGACCAAGGGTTGGGTGGTGGGACACCAAGGTTGGGTGCTGGGATGAAGTTTCAGGGTGTTGGGACCACGGTTTTGGGTGGTGGGACACTAAGGTGGGGTGGTGGGACCAAGGGTTGGGTGGTGGGATGAAGTTTCTGGGTGGTGGGACAAGGTTTTGGGGTGATAGGAGCGAGGTTGGGTGATGGGATGAACTTTCGGGCTGGTGGGACCATGGTTTTGCGTGGTGGGATGAAGGTTTGGGGTGGTGGGACCAAGGTTGGGTAGTGGGACACCAAGGTTGGGTGGTGGGATGAAGTTTCGGGGTGGTGGGATGAAGGTTTGGGGTGGTGGAACCAAGGTTTGGGGTGGTGGGACCAAGGTTGGGTGGTGGGACACCAAGGTTGGGTGGTGGGATGAAGTTTCGGGGTGGTGGGACCAATGTTTGGGGTGGTGGGACCAGGATTTGAGGTGGTGGGACCAAGGTTGGGTGGTGGGATGAAGTTTCGGGGTGGTGGGATGAAGGTTTGGGGTGGTGGAACCAAGGTTTGGGGTGGTGGGACCAAGGTTGGGTGGTGGAACAGAAAGGTTGGGTGGTGGGATGAAGTTTCGGGGTGGTGGGATGAAGGTTTGGGGTGGTGGAACCAAGGTTTGGGGTGGTGGAACCAAGGTTTTGGGGTGGTGGGACCAAGGGTTGGGTGGTGGGACACCAAGGTTGGGTGGTAAGATGAAGGTTTGGGGTGGGGGGATGAAGGTTTGGGGTGGTGGAACCAAGGTTTGGGGTGGTGGAACCAAGGTTGGGTGGTGGAACACAAAGTTTGGGTGGTGGGATGAAGTTTCTGGGTGGTGGGTCACCAAGGTTGGGTGGTGGGACACCAAGGCGGGGTGGTGGGATGAAGGTTTGGGGTGGTGGGACCATGGTTTTGGGTGGTGGGATGAAGTTTCTGGGTGGTGGAACCAAGATTGGGTGGTGGAACACAAAGTTTGGGTGGTGGAACACAAAGGTTGGGTGGTGGGATGAAGGTTTGGGGTGGTGGGATGAAGGTTTGGTGTGATAGAACCAAGGTTTGGGGTGGTGGAACCAAGGTTTGGGGTGGTGGGACCAAGGTTGGGTGGTGGAACACATAATTGGGTGGGGGGATGAAGGTTCTGGGTGGTGGGACCATGGTTTTGGGTGGTGGGATGAAGGTTTGGGGTGGTGGGACCATGGTTTTGGGTGGTGGGATGAAGGTTTGGGGTGGTGGGATGAAGGTTTGGGGTGGTGGAACCAAGGTTTGGGGTGGTGGGACCAAGGTTGGGTGGTGGAACACATAATTGGGTGGGGGGATGAAGGTTCTGGGTGGTGGGACCATGGTTTTGGGTGGTGGGATGAAGTTTCTGGGAGGTGGGACACAAGGTTGGGTGGTGGGACCAAGGTTGGGTGGTGGAACAGAAAGTTTGGGTGGTGGGACCATGGTTTTGGGTGGTGGGATGAAGGTTCTGGGTGGTGGGACCATGGTTTTGGGGTGGTGGGATGAAGTTTCGGGGTGGTGGGACAAGGTTTTGGGGTGGTGGGACCAAGGGTTGGGTGGTGGGACACCAAGGTTGGGTGGTGGAACACAAAGGTTGGGTGGTGGGATGAAGGTTTGGGGTGGTGGGATGAAGGTTTGGGGTGGTGGGACCAAGGTTTGGGGTGGTGGGACCAAGGTTTGGGGTGGTGGGACACCAAGGTTGGGTGGTGGGATGAAGGTTCTCGGTGGTGGGACCATGGTTTTGGGTGGTGGGATGAAGTTTCTGGGTGGTGGGACAAGGTTTTGGGGTGGTGGGACCAAGGTGGGTGGTGGGTCACCAAGGTTGGGTGGTGGGATGAAGGTTTTGGGTGGTGGGACACCAAGGTTGGGTAGTGGGATGAAGGTCTGGGGTGGTGGGATCATGGTTTTGGGTGGTGGGATGAACTTTCGGGCTGGTGGGACCATGGTTTTGCGTGGTGGGATGAAGGTTTGGGTGGGGGATGAAGTTTCTGGGTGGTGGAACCAAGATCTGGGGTGGTGGAACCAAGGTTGGGTGGTGGGACATCAAGGTTGGATGGTGAGACACCAAGATGGGGTGGTGGGACACCAAGATGTGGTGGCGGGACCATGTTTTTGGGTGGTGGGATGAACTTTCGGGGTGGTGGGACACCAAGGTGGGGTGGTGGGATGAAGGTTTGGGGTGGTGGGACCAGGACTTGGGGTGGTGGGATGAAGTTTCTGGGTGGTGGGACCAGAGTTTGGGGTGGTGGGACCATGGTTTTGGGTGGTGGGACCAAGGTTTTGGGTGGCAGAGGCCACCCTGGGGCAGAAGAAGCGGCCATCTTGGGGCAGCGCTCACCCTTCTTCAGCCGGTGCTGGTTCTTGCTGTTGATGACCAAGGAGCCCTCGCGGAACTCGATGCCCATGGCGAAGCTGGTGAGATCCACAGGGACGTCCCTCAGGGCCTGCCTCCTCCTCCTCCTTCTCCACCTTCTTCTCCTCCTCCTCTACCTCCTCCTCCTCCTCCTTTTCCACCTTCTCCTCCTCCTCCTCCACCTCCTCCATCTCCTCCTCCTTCTCCTCTTCTTCCACCTCCTCCTCCTCCTCCACCTTCTCCTACTCTTCCTCCACCTCCTCCTTCTTCTCCTCCACCTCCTTCTCCTCCTTTTCCTTCTCCACCTTCTCCAGCTCTTCCTCCTCCTCCTCCACCTTCTCTTCTTCCTCCTCCTTCTCCACCTTCTTCACCTACCCTTCCTCCATCTTCTTCTCCACCTTCTTCTCCACCTCTTCCAACTTCTCCACCTCTTCCAACTTCTCCTCCTCTTCCTCCACTTCCTCCTCCTCTTCCTCTTCCTCCACCTTCTCCTTCTCCACCTCCTCCATCTCCTCCTCCTTCTTCTCTACCTCCTCCTCTTCTTCATCTACTCCACCTTCTCCACTTCCTCCTCCTCCTCCTCCTTCTTCTCCCCCACCTTCTCCTTCTTCTCCTCCACCTTCTTCTTCTCTTCGTCCTCCACCTTCTTCTTCTCCATCTCCTTCTCCACTTTCTCCTCCTCCATCTCCTTCTTCTCTTCCACCTTCTCCACCTTCTCCTCCTCCTCCACCTTCTCCATCTCCTCCTCCTCCTCCTCCTTCTCCATCTCCTCCTCCACCTTCTCCATCTCCTCCTCCACCTTCTCCATCTCCTCCTCCACCTTCTCCTCCACCTCCTCCTTCTCCTTCTCCACCTCATCCTCCTCCTCACCCCAAGTTCTTGGTGATCTTCCCCAGCAGCTCCGGCCTCTGCTTCTTCACCACGTCCATCACGGCGCCGTAGACATCGCACAGCTTCGCCCCTACGAACCCCGGGGAGATGCCACCACCGTAACCCACGTCCCCCACCGCGCCCACCAGAGAACCCCCGCCGAGGTCCCGAACCCCCGGAGAACCTCCCGGGAGGTCCTCACCGTGCCGCATCTCCTTCAGGAGCTGCTCCTGGAGCTGGAGGAGGAAGGCGTAGTGGTCCTGCATCTCCTGAGGTGGGTCCACCATCAGCGTCCTCACCAGGTTGGAGCAGTAGGACTTGTAGCGGATGCCCATGGCGCAGGTGATGGCGCCGAAGTGCATGTGGTTCTTGTCGCTGTGGGTGGGGGGGACATCAAATTATGGGTGGGGGAGGGGGTGGGGAGAAAAAAGGGGAAATTGGGTCCCCCCCGGGCATTTTTTGGGGAAAAATCCGGGGAAATTGGTCAAATTTGGAGAATTTTGGAGGGAAAACGCCCTTCTGGAGGGGTTTCTGAGGAGAAATTTTTCCCCTGCAACATTTTTTGGGGGCAATGAGGTGAATTGGGACCCTCACCAAATTTTTGGGGAGAAAAATGGGGAAATTGGGTCCCCTCCGAGCTTTTTTTTGGAGAAAAATGAGGGGAAATTGGTCAAATTTGGGGAATTTTGGAGGGAAAACGCCCTTCCGGGGCGGTTTCTGAGGAAAAATTTTCCCCCCGCGATGTTTTTTGGGGAAAATGAGGTGAATTGGGACCCTCCCCAACTTTTTGGGGAGAAAAAGGGGAAATTGGGTCCCCCCGGGCATTTTTTGGGGGAAAAATGAGGGGAAATTGGTCAATTTGGAGAATTTTGGAGGGAAAATGCCCTTCCGGGGGGGTTACTGAGGAGAAATTTTCTCCCCACAACCTTTTTTTGGGGAAAATGAGGTGAATTGGGACCCTCCCCAAATTTTTGGGGAGAAAAAGGGGAAATTTGGTCCCCCCGGCCATTTTTTTGGGGAAAAATGAGTGGAAATTGGTCAAATTTGGAGAATTTTGGTGGGAAAACGCCCTTCTGGGGGGGTTTCTGAGGAGAAATTTTCTCCCCGCGATGTTTTCGGGGGGGAAAATGAGGTGAATTGGGACCCCCCCGGACTTTTTGGGGAGAAAAAAGGGGAAATTGGGTCCCCGCCGGGCATCACTTTGGGGAAAAATGAGGGGAAATTGGTCAAATTTGGGGAATTTTGGAGGGAAAACGCCCTTCCGGGGGGGGTTTCTGAGGAACAATTTTCTCCCCGCAACCTTTCTTTGGGGAAAATCAGGTGAATTGGGACCCTCCCCAACTTTTTGGGGAGAAAAATGGGGAAATTGGGTCCCCTCCGAGCATCACTTTGGGGAAAAATGAGGGGAAATTGGTCAAATTTGGAGAATTTTGGAGGGAAAACGCCCTTCCGGAGGGGTTTCTGAGGAGAAATTTTTCCCCTGCAACATTTTTTGGGGAAATGAGGTGAATTGGGACCCTCCCCAAATTTTGGGGGAGAAAAAAGGAGAAATTGGGTCCCCCCCGAGCTTTTTTTTGGGGAAAAATGAGGGGAAATTGGTCAAATTTGGAGAATTTTGGAGGGAAAACGCCCTTCCGGGGGGGTTTCTGAGGAAAAATTTTGTCCCCACAACATTTTTTGGGGGAAAATGAGGTGAATTCGGACCCACCGAACTTTTTGGGGAGAAAAACAGGGAAATTGGTTCCCCGCCGGGCATCGTTTTGGGGAAAAATGAGGGGAAATTGGTCAAATTTGGAGAATTTTGGAGGGAAAACGCCCTTCCGGGGGGGGTTTCTGAGGAACAATTTTTCCCCCCGCGATGTTTTTTGGGGGAAAATGAGGTGAATTGGGACCCCCCGGACTTTTTGGGGAGAAAAAGGGGGAAATTGGGTCCCCGCCGGGCATCGTTTTGGGGAAATATGAGGGGAAATTGGTCAAATTTGGAGAATTTTGGTGGGAAAACGTACTTCCGGAGGGGTTTCTGAGGAGAAATTTTCTCCCCACAATCTTTTTTTGGGGAAAATGAGGTGAATTGGGACACTCCCCAACTTTTGGGGGAGAAAAAAGGGGAAATTGGGTCCCCCCCGAGCTTTTTTTTTGGGAAAAATGAGGGGAAATTGGTCAAATTTGGAGAATTTTGGAGGGAAAACGCCCTTCCGGAGGGGTTTCTGAGGAAAAATTTTCCCCCCGCGATGTTTTTTGGGGGAAATGAGGTGAATTGGGACCTCCCGGACTTTTGGGGGAGAAAAAGGGGGAAATTGGGTCCCCCCAGAGCTATTTTGGGGGGAAAAATGAGGGGAAATTGGTCAAATTTGGAGAATTTTGGCGGGAAAACGCCCTTCTGGGGGGGTTTCTGAGGAGTAATTTTTCCCCCGCGATGTTTTTTGGGGGGGAAATGGTGGAAAACTGGGGCCCCCCCGATTTTTTGGGGGGGAAACAGTGAAAAATTGACCGCCGCTGGACATTTTTTGGGGAGAAATCAGGGGAATGTGGTCAAATTTGGGAAAATTGATCAAATTTGGGGAAATTTGGGAGGAAAAATGCCCGTCCGTGGGGGTTTCTGAGCAGAAATTTCCCCCCCTTGACATTTTTAGGGAGAATTAGAAGAAAATTGGGGCTCCCTCAGATTTTTGGGAGGGAAATGGTGAAAAATTGACCCCCCCCAGACATTTTTTGGGGGGAAAATGAGGAGAAATTCCCCTCTCTGGGTTTTTTTGGGGAGAAACGGGGGGAAATCATCTTCCCTCAGCCTACTTTTGGAGAAAAAAATAGGAAAATACCCCCCCAAAATGATTTTTGGGGAGAAATCAGGGAAAATTGGGCCCCCCCTGGATTTCTGGCAGACAATTCCCCCCCCCAAACTCTATTTTGGGGGGAAAAAATCACCCTTTTGGGCATTTTTCGGGCCCAAATCGCCCCGTTTTGGGGGCTCCCGGCTGCCATGGACGTTTCGAGGCAAAACTTTGCGTTTTTTGGTGTGTCCCCCCCCAAATTTTTGGGGCCCCCCCTGACCTGACGACGCTGAACTTGAGGCTGTAGTTGCCCCCGCTCTGGATGATGGGGGGGTAGCACATCTCCACCGCCGTCGGGTCGGCCCCCGCCAGGAACTTCTTCTCCTCGATGGCCTTCTCCACCGACTCGGCCAACTTGCTGTGGCGGACCTTCTAAAAAGGGCGGGGTCGCGGGGCGCGATGACATCACCGCGACGTCGTTATGGCGTCCCGCGACCCCCCAGACCCCATAACTGCTCCCGCCCCACCTCGTCGGCGTCCACGATCTCCATCACGCGCTCCTTGAAGAACTTGGTGAAGACCTCGGAGGTGATGGCGGCCGCCTTGCGCATCAAGCCCAGCTCGCCGTCCTCCTTGGCCGCCATGGCGTAGCCCACCGCCGCGCTGATGTCCACCTAACGCGGGAGGAAGGACGCGCGTGATGTCACCACGGCGGGGAGGTGGGCGGGGCGGGGGGAGGGGCCTCCACGGACCTTCTCGAAGCCCTCCTTGCTGAGGGAGTCGTTCCAGCTCTTCATGAAGTCGCCGGGGAACTTGTCCTTGGGGAAGACGCCGAGGCGGCGCCCGCCCTTGCTGGCCTTCAGGGCCTCGATCATCTTCTCAAAGTTGGCTTTGTTGCTCTCGTTCTTGGCGGGGGAGGGGAGGAAGAACGGGGGTTGGGCATCTCCACCTCCATCATCTCCACCATCTCCATTCCCAACCTCCACCTTGAGCTCCATCTCCACCTTGAGCTCCATCTCCACCTCGACCTCCACTTTCATCTCCATCTCCACCTCCATCATCTCCACCTCGATCTCCATCTCCGCCATCTCCACCTCCACCCTGACCTTGATCTCCATCTCCGCCTTCATGTCCACCTCCAATTCCATCATCTCCACCTCCACTTTGACCTCCACCTCGAGCTCCATCTTCATCTCTACCTCCATCTCCATCACCATCTCTGCCTCAACCTTTATCTCCACCTCGATCTTCATCTCCATCATCTCCAACTCCATCCCCATCTCCACCTCAACCTTCATCTCCACCTCAACCACCATCTCCATCATCTCCACCTCCATCCCCATCTTGACCTCCACCTCCATCATCTCCGTGTCCACCTCTACCTTCATCTCCACCATGTCCATCTCCACCTTCGTGTCCACCTTTATCTCCATCATCTCCATCTCCACCTTGACCTCCATTTTCATCTCCATCACCATCTCCGCCTCAACCTCCATCTCCATCCCTACCTCATCCTTGACCTCCATCTCCACCTCGACCTCCACCTTCATCTCCACCTCCAGCTCCATCAGCTCCATCTCCACCTTGACCTCCATCTTCATCTCCACCTCCATCATCATCTCCACCTAAACCTCTATCTCCACCTCCATCCCCACCTCCACCTCCATCTCCACCATCTCCATCGTCCACCTCGATCTCCATCACCATCTCCACCTCCATCCCCACCTTGACCTCCACCTTCATCTCCGCTCCCATCTTCATCTCCACCTCCATCCCCATCTTCTTCTTCTCCACCTCGTGTCCACCTCCACCTTCATCCCCATCTTCTTCTTCTCCACCTCGTGTCCACCTCCACCTTCATCCCCATCTTCACCTTCACCTCGTGTCCACCTTCATCCCCATCTCCACTTCTGTCACCATCTTCATCTCTACCTGACGTCCACCTCCATCTCCACTTTGTGTCCACCTTCATCCCCACCCCCATCTTCATCTCCACCTCCATCCCCATCTTCACCTTCATCTCATCTCCACCTTCATCTTCATCCCCACCTCCATCTCCACCTCACGTCCACCTTCATCACCACCTCCACCCCCATCTTCACCTCCACCTCCATCTTCATCCCCACCTCCACCTCATGTCCACCTTTACCACCTCCATCCCCATCCCCATCTTCATCTTCATCACCACCTTCACCTCCAGCCCCATCTCCATCACCATCTTCTCCTCTACCTCACGTCCACCCCCACCCACCCCACCCCACCCACCTTCTCCCGGACGAGGAGGGTGATGGCGGGGACGCCGTTGGCCCCCTCCCCCGCCTTGCCGTGGGCCACCTGCTTGAGGAACTCCACCTTCTTCTTGCTGGCCATGAAGAGGATCTTCTCCTCGCAGAAGACCATGATGGTGTCCGTCAGCTCGTAGCCGAAGAGCCACGTCTGCGGGGGAGGGGCGCCTCTGAGGTGGGGGAGGGGGCACCCCGAGGGTGGGGACCCCCCCCGAGGGTGGGAGAGATGGGTTCAGGGTGGTGGGACCCCCCAAGGGTGGTGGGACCTTCTCAAGGGGGTTGGTGGGACCCCAAGAAGTGGTGGTGGGACCTCCCCAGGGGTGGTGGGACCCCAAAACTCATGGTGGGACCTTCTCGAGGGGGGTTGGTGGGACCCCAAAAGTGGTGGTGGGACCCCCCAGGGGTGGTGGGACCTTCTCAAGGGGGGTGGTGGGACCCCAAAAGTGGTGGTGGGACCTTTTCAAGGGGGTTGGTGGGACCCTAAAACTGGTGGTGGGACCCCAAAAGTGGTGGTGGGACCTTCTCAAGGGGGTTGGTGGGACCCCAAAAGTGGTCGTGGGACCCCCCAAGGGTGGTGGGACCTTATCGAGGAGGATGGGACCTTCTCAAGGGGGTTGGTGGGACCCCATAAGTGGTGATGGGACCCCCCAAGGGTGCTGGGACCTTCTCAAGGGGGTGCTGGGACCTTCTCAAGGGGGTGGTGGGATGCCAAAAACGGTGGTGGGACCCCAAAAGTGGTGATGGGATCCTCCAAGGCTGGTGGGACCTTCTCAAGGGAGCTGGTGGGACCCCAAAAGTGGTGCTGGGACCCCCCAAGGGTGGTGGGACCTTCTCGAGGGGGGTGGTGGGACCTCAAAAGTGGTGGTGGGACCTTCTCAAGGGGGTTGGTGGGACCCTAAAACTGGTGGTGGGACCCCCCAAGAGTGGTGGGACCTTCTCAAGGGGGGTGGTGGGACCTCAAAAGTGGTGGTGGGACCTTCTCAAGGGGGTTGGTGGGACCCTAAAACTGGTGGTGGGACCCTCCAAGGGTGGTGGGACCTTCTCAAGAGGGTGGTGGGACCCCAAAAATGGTGGTGGGACCCCAAAAGTGGTGATGGGATCCTCCAAGGGTGGTGGGACCTTCTCAAGGGGGTTGGTGGGACCCCAAAAGTGGTGCTGGGACCCCCCTAGGGTGGTGGGACCTTCTCGAGGAGGGTGGTGGGACCTCAAAAGTGGTGGTGGGACCTTCTCAAGGGGGTTGGTGGGACCCTAAAACTGGTGGTGGGACCCCAAAAGTGGTGGTGGGACCCCCCAAGGGTGGTGGGACCTTCTCAAGGGGTTGGTGGGACCCCATAAGTGGTGATGGGACCTCCGAAGGGTGCTGGGACCCCCCTCCCAAGGGTGGTGGGACCTTCTCAAGGGGGTGGTGGGACCCCAAAAGTGGTGGTGGGACCCCAAAAATGGTCGTGGGACCCTCCAAGGGTGGTGGGACCTTCTCGAGGGGGTGGTGGGACCCCAAAAGTGGTGATGGGACCCCCCAAGGGTGCTGGGACCCCCCCCAAGGGTGGTGTGACCTTCTCAAGAGGGTGGTGGGACCCCAAAAGTGGTGGTGGGACCCCTTCAAGGGTGGTGGGACCTTCTCGAGGGGGGTGGTGGGACCCCAAAAGTGGTGGTGGGACCCCCCCAAGGGTGCTGGGACCCCCCCCCACGGGTGGTGAGACCTTCTCAAGGGGGTTGGTGGGACCCTAAAATTGGTGGTGGGACCCCAAAAGTGGTGGTGGGACCCCCCAGGGGTGGTGGGACCTTCTCAAGGGGGGTGGTGGGACCCCAAAAGTGGTGGTGGGACCCCCCAAGGGTGGTGGGACCTTCTTGAGGGGAGTGGTGGGACCCCAAAAGTGGTGGTAGGAGCCCCCAAGGGTGGTGGGACCTTCTCAAGAGGGGTGGTGGGACCTCAAAAGTGGTGGTGGGACCTTCTCGAGGGGGGTGGTGGGACCCCAAAAGTGGTGGTGGGACCCCCCAAAGGTGGTGAGACCTTCTCAACGGGGTGGTGGGACCCCAAAAGTGGTGGTGGGACCCCCCCAGGGTGGTGGGACCGCCCCCAAGGGTGGTGGGGCCTTCTCGGGGGGGTGGTGGGACCCCAAAAATGGTGGTGGGACCTCCCAAGGGTGCTGGGACCCCCCCCCCCAAGGGTGGTGGGACCTTCTCGGGGGGGTGGGTGGCCCCGCCCCTCCCCCACCTGCAGGGCGGTGGACTTGGCGTAGACGACCTCCTCGTCCACCCCCACGGCCACCACGATGGCGTCGACGGCGCCCAGCTCCTCCTCCCCCTTCTGAGGGGGCGGGGGGGGGGGAGGGGCCGGGCCGTCAGGCCCCGCCCCCCCCGGGAACAACCCCCAAGCCCCTCCCCCACCTCCTATGGCCCATCCCAGGCCCCTCCCCCACTGAAAACCCCTGCTCAGGGCCCCTCCCCCACCCCAATATCACCCCCGAAGCCCCTCCCCCACCTCATATCGCCCACCCTAAAGCCCCTCCCCCACCCCAAGCCCCTCCCCCCCAACCCCATTACCCCCCCCAAGCCCCTCCCCCACCTTGTATCACCCATCCTGGGCCCCTCCCCCACCCAAAACCGCTCCTCAGGGCCCCTCCCCCACCTCAAGCCCCTCCCCCCGGCCCTGTACCCACCCCAAGGCCCCTCCCCCACCCCAATACCACCCTCAAAGCCCCTCCCCCATGCCTCAAGCCCCTCCCCCACTTCACAGCGCCCCCCCCCGAGCCCCTCCCCCACCTCATAGCCCCCCTCTCAGGGCCCCTCCCCCCACACCGCAAGCCCCTCCCCCACCTAAAACGCCTCCTCAAGGCCCCTCCCCCACCCCAATATCCCCCCCCAAAGCCCCTCCCCCACGCCACAACCACCCTCAGGGCCCCTCCCCCACCCCCTTCCCCCCTCACGGCCCCTCCCCCACCTCATAACTCCTCCCAGGGCCCCTCCCCCACCCCCTAACCCTGTCTCACAGCCCCTCCCCCACCCCATTAGCCCCTCCCCCACCTCACAACCCCCCCCAGGCCCCTCCCCCACGCCGCGAGCCCCCTCCCCCACCCTCATTCCTGCCCTCAGGGCCCCTCCCCCACTCAATAACCCCTCTCGCTGCCCCTCCCCCACGGCGCAAGCCCCTCCCCCACCCCCTAACCCCCCCTCGGAGCCCCTCCCCCGCCTCATAACCCCCCTCACGGCCCCTCCCCCACCCCCTAACCCTGTCTCACAGCCCCTCCCCCACCCCATTAGCCCCTCCCCCACCTCACAGCCCCCTCTCAGAGCCCCTCCCCCACTCCATCTCCCCCCCCCAGGGGCCCTCCCCCCCCCCCCAACGCCACTCCCGGCCCCTCCCCCCCCCCCGCGCTCTCGCGGCCCCTCCCCCCCCTCACAACCCCACTCCAAGCCCTTCCCCCCCCCCCCCCCCAAGGCCCGCACCCCTCCCCCCGCCCCCCGGCCCCTCCCCCCGCCCCTCCCCCACCTGCCAGCTCCCGTACAGCCGCCGCAGCCGCCGGTAGTAGGCCTCGCGGTCGAGGCTGAGCGCCATGAGGGGAGGCCCCGGGGCCGGGCGCGGGACCCCCGGCAGCCGCCGCCTTCCTCCTCCTCCTCCTCCTCCTCCCGCGCCGCTTCCCTTCCCCCCCCCTCCCGCCGCTTCTCCCGGAAGCGCTTCCCGGCGCGGCGCTTCCGCTTCCGGGAGCGCGCTGAGGCGGCGCGCGGGGGGGGGCGGGCGCGCATGCGCGGGTCGGGGAGGAGCGGCGGCGCCCGCGTCACGTGACGGGGGGAGGGCGGGAAGCGGTGGCGCCGGCGTCACGTGATGGGAGAGGGCGGGAAGCGGCGCCCGCGTCACGTGATGGGGAGGGCGGGAAGCGGCGCCCGCGTCACGTGATAGGGGACGGCGGGGAGCGGCGGCGCCCGCGTCACGTGACTGGGGAGGGCGGGAATGAGGGAGGGAATGGAGCGGCGCGGGGCGGCGGGGGCGGGGCTTGCCCCCCCCCCCCGTGATTGGTGGCGGGGGGTTAATTAGCATGCGGTAATTAATGAGGGCGGGGTGATTAATGACGGGGGGGTTAATTAGGGAGGGGTAATTAAGGGAGAGATTAAGCAGGGGGGTAATTAGTGGGGTGGTTGGGGGGTGTCTGCCCCCGGGGGTTAATTAATGGGGGTAATTAGTCGCTAATGAGGGTAATTAATGAGGGAGGGTAATTAATAAGGGTAATTAATGAGGAGTAATTAAGGGTGAGGGGAGTAATTAATGGAGGAGTAATCGGGTGTTACCCTAGGAGATAAGGGGGGTAATTACTGGTAATTAATGAGGGGTAATTAATGGGGGGATTAATTAGGGTAATTAATGGAGGATAATTAAAGAGGGGTAGTTAATGAAGGGTAATTGAGGGGAGTAATTAATGGAGTAATTAATGGGGGATTAATCGCGGGGTTCACCTAGGAGATGAGGGGGGTAATTAGTGGTAATTAATAAGGGGTAATTAATAGGAAGAATTAATGAGAGTAATTAATAGGGCAATTAATGGGGGTATTGAGGTAATTAACAAAGAGTAATTAATGGGGTGATTAATGGGGTAAAGGGGAATTACTGGGGGTAAGTAGCCAGGGGGTTAATTAGCAATGGGGTTAATTAATGGGGGCTAATTGCGGTGGGGCAATGAGTGGGGGGGTAATTAAGGGGGGGTAATTAATGAAGGGGAATTAATGAAACTAATGGGGGTAAAGGGGGTAATTAAGGGGGAATTAATGAGGTAATTAAGGGGGACAATTAAGGGAATAATTAAGGGGAAGTAAGGGGGCGTAATTATGGGGAGTAATTAAGGGGTAATTAAAGGGGGAGTAATTAAGGAGGTAATTAAGAAGGTAACAGCATAGGGGCAATTAATAAGGAGTAATTAGGAAGGATAATCGGGGTGATTAATAAAGGGTAATTAATGAGTGGGCAATTAAGGGGTCATTAGGTGCAGTGATAATTAAGGGGGTAATTAATAATGGGAATTAATGAGGGAAGAATGAATGGGGAATAAGGCGGGTAATTAAGGGGCTAATTAACAAGGGGGAATTAATAACAGCAGGAATTAATAAGAGCTAATTGAAAGGGGTTATTAAGGGGGTAATTAATGAGGGTGGGAAATAAGGGGGGTAATTAATGAGAGGAGAATTGAGGGGATAATTAGGAGAAGTAATTAAGGGGGAAATTAAGGGGCAATTAATAAAGGGGCAATTAATGAGCAAAGACTCAAAGTCTAATTAAAAGTAATTAATAAAGGCAATAATTAATAATTAATAAGGCATCATTACCAACGAGTAATTAATAAAGGATAATTAATAAACGACTAATAAGGAGAGTAAATAAGGGGAAAATTAATGGGATAATGAGGTAATTAAGGGGGTAATAAGGGGATAATTAATAAGGAGGTAGTTAAGGGAGTAATTAAGGGGGTAATTAATATTGGGGTAATTAGTAAGGAGAGTGATTGGGGTAATTAAGGGAATAATTAATAAGGAGTAGTTAATAACGGGGTAGTTAAAGGGATTAAGGGGATAATTAATAAGGGACGATTAATAAGGGAGTTAATAAAGGAGTAATTAAGGGGGTAATTAAGGGGGCAATTAAGGAGGCTAACTGCTTAATGGAGAGTAATCAGGGGTGATTAATTGGGGGTGATTAATCGGGTTAATTAATCAGGGGGTGATTAATCAGGGGTTAATCAGGGGTTAAGTAATCAAGGGGTTAATCGGGGGTGATTAACCAAGGGGTTAATTAATCAGGGGTTAATTAATCAGCAGTAATTAATCGGGGGTAATTAATCGGTGGTAATGAACCAAGGGGTTAGTTAATTGGGGAGGTGATTAATCAGGGGTTAAATGATCGGGTTAATTAATCAAGGAGGGCTGATTAATCAGGGGTTAATCAGGGGTTAATCAATCAGGGGTTAATTAATCAGAGGATAATTATTTAGGGGGTAATTAATGAAGGGGTTAATTAATCAAGGGGGTGGTTAATCAGGGATTAATCGGGGTTAATCAGGGGGATGATTAATCAGGAGTTAATCAAGGGTTAATTAACCAAGGGGTTAATTAATCAGGCGGGTTAATTAATCGGGGTGATTAATCAGGGGTTAATCGAGTTAATTAATCAGGGGTTAATCAGGGGTTCATTAATCAAGGGGTTAATCGGGCTAAATTAAACGGGTAATTAATCAGGGGTAATTAATCAGGGAAGTAATTAATCAGGGGTAATTAAGGGGTTAATTAATCGGGGGTGGTTAATCAGGGGTTAATTAATCAGGGGTTAATTAATCGGGGTTAATCAAGGGATAATCAGGACTTAATTAACCAAGAGGTAATTAATCAGGGGTAATTAATCACGGGGTTAATTAATCGGGGGTGAGTAATCAGGGCTTAATCAGGGGTTAATTAATCAAGGCGTTAATCGGGGGGTTGATTAATCGGGTTAATTCATCAAGGGGGTGATTCATCAGGAGTTAATCAGGGGTTAATTAATCGGGTAATTAAGGGGTTAATCAGGGGTTAATTAGTCGGGTTAATTAATCAAGGGATTAATTAATCAGGGGTGATTAATCGGGGGTAATTAATCAGGGGGTTAATTAATCGGGGTAATTAATCGGGATAATTAATCGGGGGGTTAATTAATCGTGGTAATTAATCGGGATAATTAATCGGGGGTTAATTATTCGGGGGTAATTAATCGGGATAATTAATCAGGGGGTTAATCAATCAGGGGTAATTAATCGGGATAATTAATCAGGGGGTTAATTAATCGGGGGTAATTAATCGGGATAATTAATCAGGGGGTTAATTAATCGGGTAATTAATCGGGATAATTAATCGGGGGTTAATTAATCGGGGTAATTAATCCGGATAATTAATCGGCGGTTAATCGGGGGTAATTAATCGGGATAATTAATCGGGGGTTAATTAATCAGGGGTAATTAATCGGGATAATTAATCGGGGTTAATTAATCAGGGGTAATTAATCGGGATAATTAATCGGGGGTTAATTAATCGGGGTAATTAATCGGGGTTAATTAGCACAGGGGAACGAGGGGGGAGCTCCCTAAGGGCTAATTAAGGCGGGGTTCATTAACGCGGGGGTTAATTACCTTGGGGCCAACGA